>NW_028262347.1:125235311-125257811 GCF_047370975.1 Nipponia nippon | reverse complement strand
GCCAGCAGCTCTACTGATAAAATGTGAGTATTTCCCGTTCAGCCCACTGATGCTCCGGCAGGGACCGAGACAGCCACAGGAGAGGCACACACGTATGGTTTGCAGCAGTTTAAAGCATGGCACATCCCTACTCACAACTTTTTAACCCACAGAAACACCAGCAGAAGCTGGGGGAGCCGCTGAGAGACGCACCCGCTCAGCCGGTCAAGAGGGGATAGAGTGAGATTTTCCCCCCCCCCAGGTTTTTTTGGGGATTGTTTTTCTAAGACAGCCCCGAAATAAAATAGAAAGGCTGCCAGAGTCGCCGCCAGCCTCCACGCTGCGCTTCGTCCCTCTCACTCCGTGCATCGCCTCCGCACACCTCCCCGCGCTAGCAGCACACTGTCCGCTCCCTTTTAAGACAAAATTTTAAGTCCCATGGAAAACAAGCTGTTTACTTGGCATTAATTAGAGCAAATAAGATAAACAAGTCAGCTAGTGAGACTCCTTCATTTTATCATTGCTCTTGTTTGACTGTTGACAATCTCTGTAGGGTTATTCTGTATGTCTACTGCAAAATAAATCATATTTGAAGTTATCACTTCAGGTTTTAATTTGCTGGACTTCATTTGGGAAAGAAACACGTGTTTTCTCCCTCAAACATTTGCAATGCAATAATTAACAGGATGCCAATATTTCAGTCCTAATGACTATCTAATCTTAGTGGTGCATGTATGGAGTATTTTAATATTTCATCATGTTTTATTTCAATTGCACCAGAGTGAAGCTGCAGTTGAGTTTATCCACAGATTAAATTGTTTTAAATCACTGAAGTAAAAATATTACTTCATTTCTCTGTCTTTTCTTGACAATGCAAAATTAAAAGAGTCACTCATTTTTAAAGATCTGTTGGGAAAAAATGTTCTCTCCTATTTTGCTTCGTAATGCAGTATCTCGGCTGAGCCTCCCGCGTTCCCAACAGCAGCTCTGGCTCTGCTGTCGGAGTGGAGACAGTCCCACGGCAGGTTTTACCTCCCAAGGCCCAGTTCCCTGCTTCGCCGCGCTCCCCCTGAAGCAGAGACGAATAAACCGGTGCGAACACCCCAAAGGCACTGCCGGAGGCCTGTCCCCGCAGCGACACCGCGCCAAGACCAGCGGTGCAAAGGCTTTGGCTGGGAACCCACTCAGCCAAACGAAGGGCAGGAGATGTAGCTGTGACCTACCGGAGCACGCTCGGAAGCATCGTATAAGGATATTTCTTTCACGTAATATGGAAAACCCTTTTACATAAGGGGTGTTTAGGAGCCCTAACTTCCCTTTTTCCAAATCTTTACCCTGCCAAGGACAGCGAACCGAGACCACAGTTCAATGACAAACATGGTTTTAAATGCTTATGTTAAAAATCCTGCAGAACAAGAAACCTAGCTCCTTTCTGTAGGTTCCTCCAAAATGTAACGGTACCACACAGAAAACTTCTAAACTGCATGACAACAAACCTCTGTACCCATTAATTTCAAGTTCTGATATCTGTTCTGTATGAAAAAAACATGTAACTGCATAATAAAGCTTGTTACTAAAAGTATTTAATATTCATAATGTTTTAGTAAGTAGCAAATTCTCATTAAGACAAGCGTGGTGCTTGCACCACTGATTTCGATGAGTCTTCACTTAGCAGGAACAATGCACAGCAATACTACGGCAACGTCTTTGTTCGCAGTAAGAATATACTCCTGGTAGGGTATTTATAGCGATAAAAGCATTGTTTGTGTTCTGGCAGCAATGCCACTCCACATTTCTGTAGTGCACAAAATAACATTATAATGGAAATCAAATTTAATTATTTAAGCACATATACACACACAGACACGCACATATCCACAGCGCCTCGTGCCAGATAACATCAGGCCAACCTACAGCGCCGGCGGTGCTGGGGCACGGCACAAGTTTTGCTGCACAACAGGAGAGGAAATGGCTTTTAAAGAGCAGTACTGGCAACATTTCACTAAAATATTTGTTGAGCTTTATTCATGGTAAAGTCTAAATAATAATTGATGTGATAGCATACAGGACTACTAAGGATAAATCTTACCCCGTCCTGGTACCTTTTTTCTTTGCAGTTTCTTAAGACAGCCAGACTGCAACAGCACGGTCTAACCGTGATAACAGAATCACAGAATAGAACCATAGAATCGTTTAGGTTGGAAAAGACCCTTAAGATCATCAAGTCCAACTGATAACCCAGCACTGCCAAGCCCACCACTAAACCATGTCCCCAAGCACCACATCTACCTGGCTTTTAAATACCCCCAGGGATGGGGACTCAGCCCCTGCCCTGGGCAGCCTGGGCCAGGGCCTGACAGCCCTTTGGGGGAAGAAGTTTTTCCTGATACCCAACCCAAACCTGCCCTGGCGCAGCTTGAGGCCGTTCCCTCTCGTCCCATCGCTTGTTCCTGGGGAGAAGAGACCGACCCCCCCCCCAGCTCCAGCCTCCTTTCAGGCAGTTGCAGAGAGCGATGAGGGCTCCCCTCAGCCTCCTCTTCTCCAGGCTGAGCCCCCCCAGCTCCCCCAGCCGCTCCTCCCCAGCCTTGGGCTCCAGCCCCTGCCCCAGCCTCGCTGCCCTGCTCTGGCCACGCTCCAGCCCCTCCATGGCCGCCTTGGGGTGAGGGGCCCAGCGCTGAGCACAGCATTCGAGGGGCGGCCTCACCAGTACATCAGGTTACATCACCGCTCTTGAGATATCTCCAAAAACGACTCCCAGAGGCAGGTGCTGGCGAGCTGCTCCCATGAGCTGCCTGCCCCAGGAGACCCAGAGCACAACTGCTCCGTGGGCAACGTCCACATCAGTGGGACCATTCCAGACCGGATTGAACAGACTCAGATCTGCTTCCGAGGGCAAATAATAATCAGGGTTGCAAGACACGGAGGTCAATCACCTAAGGGGATCAACAACTGCATACGGGACAGAAGGGCATGATCATCCCAACTTTAAAAACCATACCTCAACTTTTTCAAGTCTCCATGAGTACTTCAGACAACTAAGGCTGTCAAAATATACAGTAAACTTTCAGCAGTAAAAATAGTTAAGAGCACTTCTACCAGTGAAACCACAGGATTCTGCATTAAATGTTGACTGCATAAAATCATTAAGATTAAATTTCATTTATACCAATCAGCCTGAGGTGAAGGTGCATGAAATTAACTTGATGCAGTACATTCTGTATTTTATTATGAAATGTACTTTAAAAGCTGTATTAATATACCTGTGTAGTTGACAGAAGTGAGCCAACTCCCTAAATTAAGATTAAAAAACTGTGTTTATTTATATACACATATACATTTGCACATTAAACTCCCTCAACCATTCCTGTTCCATGAAATAATCCATCAGTTGGTACTGATCACAACTGTTAAACCTTCCCAAACAGCAAACATAATTATCATAAACAAACCTTACTGATGCCCCAGTACTTTATACTGAAACCAGACTCAAAATCCTAACTGCAGGTTTAACAGCTCACTGCAACAGGATAAAGCAGTGAAGAGTTAGCGACCGTCTTTGACAGCTCATGGAGCAGAGACGAGATCCCAGAGGATCTGCAAAGACAGGGGAAAAAGGAGACAGGAAGAAATTATAGACTAGTCAAACTTTGATATTGGGAGAGATAATGGAACAAATTATTAAAATATTTATAAGCATCTCAGGTTCATAAGGTTATAAACCACCAAACAAATCTAATCTTTTTCTTTGACAAGATAATTGGCCTCATGGATAAGGGGGGGAGCAATAGGGGAAATATATACTGACTTTAGCAAGATTTTTATGTACCTTTGCTGATGACATTCTCATAAAAAAAGAGGGAAATACAGTCTACATTAACAGAGTCTAAGGTGCATGCCAAGAAAAGTTGTAAAAAATTTAAGCAGAAGTATTTACTGCATGGTTACAAGGGAAACAGAAACCTCTGTGTGAAACAGTATTTTGCAGTAATATAAGCTGAAAAGTCCCAGTCTATGCGTTTTAAGTGCCAGTATGATGTGCCTGAATATACTGGTTACGCCAAGTATCGGTTGTCAAACTGTGATGGCATTATACCTCTAGATTCTGCAATGTTTGGTTAAGCCTGAGTTGATTAGAGACTATACTTATAAATCCAATGCACGCCAAGCTGGGATACAGTCCAAGCAGCTTATGTGAAAGAATCAGAAATCAAAATTATTTTGATCCATTAAGAGAAACAGTCTAAACCAGCAAGATGGGAGAGTCACGATCAAGTGCAGAACACAACCACTAGGAGCAGAAAAATCAGTTATACACACAGAAAGTAGTTCAGATAGTCCCTTCCCACCTCAACTGTTCTGTGATTCCTGTTGTTTTGTACGATTTTTACTTATTAACCATTAGGTAGGATGTGGACATGAAAAAATGACGATATTACAGACTCCTGAGAGACCATGATGATAAAGAAAAGCAGTGTCTGCAGGACTAAATACCGGCCTCATGGGTAGGACAGCAACATATCCAGACTTTAGCAAACCCTATTATTACAAGTTTCTTACAACAGCCTCAAAATCTAGGCAAATACGATCTATATAGCACAGCGTAAAACAGAGACCAAAAAGGTTAAAGGAATAATCCAGCAGCAGTCCTTGCACTCTAGGCCACCCCTGCCGAGACGCCTCCTGAAATACTGCATCTCACTTTGCATCAAAAAATTGAAGATGAATTTCTGAAGCCATAATTAAAACCATAATTAAAACAGTATTTCAGAAGACTTCAGTTCTGGAGGAAATATTAAAGTAAATTATGTACTACAAAGCAAAGAGATGTGGTATAACCGCGTAAAGCAAGTATTTGAAGGTTATGACCAACGTGACGAATGGAGACCAATCAACACTGTGAAAGGAATGTATGTAGGTAAGATGGGCTAAAACTCAAAACGGGAATTGAGACAAAGTACTTTATAATGGAAAACAACTTTACACTGTTAAACTGAAGGCTGGCAGGACATCGCCAGGTTTATGTTGTGCTTTCGTGGAAGTGACCCAAGAACATACTATGGCACGCTCACAGTTCACGTTATTAAAAGATATTCTTACTTAATGCATTGACTGTTAATAATAAAAATACAAAAGGCCATTTGTGATAGCATCACAAAGGGAATTTATATACTTATGGAAATTAAGAGATGAATTTTTTTTCTTATTTGCCGAGATACAGTGGAGCCTTAATGGTTGTACACTGCATTTCTAAAGCAAGACCTTTTCCTTAGGTATCAAAGGGATTCTGTGCATACACACATATATACACACACACTGCACGCAAGTGTGAAAATGTTTTTCTACTGGTACATGAATGCTACTTTTTTGCTACAGCTGCGTGGGAGCTGGTTATAGTCAACTTACCTCTGAAAAGCAATGTTTAAGTGTCGCTGCCAAGTATCACCGTAATAAAAACGTGCTTATTCCTGCGGTGCCCGTGCCAGAGGGGCACCGCGGGCCACGGGGGGATCCCCGTGCGCTGGGCTGCAGTCTGAGCTCTTAAAACACATCTGTGCAAATTGCAGGGCAGGAGAGCTCCTAAAATACAGCTGCAGAAGGGGGAAGATGCCTCCCTGCGCTCTCCTGCCCATAACGCCTGTAGCCGCAGCTGACTTCTTTTTAGACAGCCAGAAAATAGAGAAGATTGCAATAATGAAGGAAGTTCGTTCCTGAGACTGCAAAATATATTCTTATTTAAAATAATCTACACTTTGAAACGGACACCTAAGAAAAATGAATGCTGGCCTTAGTTAGAAACTACGACAGTCAAACATCAGCTTGGCCAAGAACGGTATAAGCGGCCACGTCAACGCCGACCCTACCAGATAATGGAGTAATTCACAGGAACCCATTACGCTTCATGATAGCACTTTATTTAGTAATGGAGATCTACTGGTCCTTGCATGGATCACATTAGCTTGGCTCAGAAGCAGCTCCTCTAGTCTATCAACCATGTTTTTGCACACACCATGAAATATTTTTACTTTACGTGGTCCATACCTGCACTTTATATTTAATACTGAACAGCCTAGTAAATCCATACTGCACGTGTATGGTTTTTTACCGTGTGCTCTGAGAGGGAGAATACAAATAAACAGTAAACCAAATCAACCTTCACAGGCCCAAGGGTTTGAGCAAAACCCAGAACTGAAGGCAGACTGGCGATGCGGGGGCGATGGGAGGAAGGCGGGTGCCTCTCCCGGCTGCTGCCCGGGACGTGCGCCGACACCAAAGAGCTCCTGGCTGCGTGAGGCGCGCAGCCCCTGCGCTTGATGTTGCACAAATGCAACTTTTCAATCGCTCTTCAGAGGCGTCCCTCGGCGGCGGCTGACCGGCTGCAGGAGATCAAAGCCCCGCGCGCCCGCCCCGGCCGGGCCCTTTCATCTGGGCTGACAGCACCAGTGCCGAGGTACCCGCGGCTCCTAAGGAGCCCAGATAAAAGTGCTCTACAGCCATCCCGACAGCCATACGGCGTGCATATAGAATTAACGATAGGTAATTAAGGCCCATATGGATATGCTATGGCAACGAAGATGCACAGAAACAGCTCATTAAACGGACAAGGCAAAAACTATAGTAATACATAATTAAGCCAATTCCTTGAATAAAATTTCTTTTTTCATTTCACATCGTATTTCCTCCTGCTAAAAAGATGGACTTCTAAAGAAAACTGTGAGCTGATCCCCTGCCCACTACCACTGTCAGCTCAAGGAATTACAAACACTAGCAAAAGCCCGATAAACCACCCAGCGACAACCAGATCTCTCTTCCCACGCTTGTGCTGGCATGGAAAGCCGCGCAGCATCCCTGCCTCGTGAAAAACACGCTCGGGAGCAAACCATAGTTCCTTCAGTCCTTCCTTGCTAGCAATTCCTCAGACTTCTCCCAACTCGTACAACTGGTAGCTGAATCTGCAATGAAAGATCTACTACATTTACTGTTAAAATGCTCCTGAAACTCTATTTAACACACATAACTTTCTAAGGAGTTTAAACCCCGCTATTTTTAACAAGAGGCCCATGCTGCAGCTCAGCACTAGATGCCAGGAACAGGTTTTTGTTCTGCTTTTCCAGAAGAGCTCAAGGAACGTGCTACTCCTGTCACCGATCCTCGTTTTACCCGAGTAAGCTTTTAAGACCGCTGCCACCGTGTTTCCAAGCAGAGAAATGATATCACTTGGATATAAACTGACATTTTGATTTTGCGGTTAAATAAATGTTTTCATATTTCCTCCTTTCTAGCTGGCTATTCAAGATACCTACGCAGGCATAAAATACTGAAATTGTGTTAATGATCAGTTTTGCCCCAGCGGGTACATTGCTGTGAGACAGAAAGGGGTGCGTTATTTTAATGGCTGGATTTGTTTGAGTTTTTTGATTTTTGCAAGGGTTATCCTTTTGAAAGCCGCTTATTTTTCTGTAGATGTAGAGGCTTTGACATCTTCGTAAAAAATAGAAAACGGTGACAAATATGTGAAAACTCATACACCCACACATTGCCATGTGCTAGTCATATATACATATATAAACATAATAACATATTTTATATATATATATATAAAATATATATATTCTAAAAGCACTACCCGGAGCATTTTGGAGAGGAGGTGGCCGGGCTGGCGGCGGAGCCGGGTGTTCCTGCTGTCACCGTGGGATCCGGCCGCATTTTCGGCTGCCGCCGCGCGGAGGCGAAGCCCCGGTGTCCCCGGGGAGGCGGCGAAGGCTCTCTCACTCACACCAAACCTCCTGCCAGAAAACCCACTTAGTGGCAGCTTGAAAGGTCACCTCGGCAGCACAACTTCCATCTCCACCGAAAGCCATCTCGTAAGGCTTTACAAATATTTGGAGTCTGATTCTCCAAATACGATTTGTCAAAACAACACAGTATAACAGCAATGCGCCCAAAGAAAGCCCCTCTATAAATAGCCTACCGGGGAAAAAAATGTTTACTTTATTTGCTGCATGTGAGAGGGAGGTAAAACCTAAACAAACTTTCAACACCAGCTGAGTTTACATATTTAAACTTCAACGGTGCCAAAGTTGCAGCCTAACTGGCACCGAAAAACCTAACAAAAAAAGTCATATATTGACAAAACACACAGTCATAATAAAACCACATCCAGTTAATAACTTTGAGAACTAATGTTAACTCCTAGCACAATAGAAAAGTCTCCTTAAACACAATAAAGCACTGATATAATTTACTCTCAGCTCCTTTTCAAAACATTACTCTCTGCCCACAATCACATTCAGATTACAAAATTCCTTTTGTAGTTTTCTCCTAGCTGTGGGAATAAAATAAACCACTTAGATGACAGTAAAGTGTCTGTAAAATATATAACAGCAATAACTCCTGGTGGAAATGCGGCAGATATTTATACAAGAGCCAAAGCATGGAGCATTGTAAAAAAGGCTCACGCCAAGGAAGGGCGTTCATTTTGAGAGGCCTCTCCTGGATGAGGTCCTGGTGCTGCGACCTCCTTCCCCAGCTTCGGTCCGGCACCCAGCGCGGGGTGCCAAGAGCTGGGGGAAGCCCCTGCAGCCCCGTGCCACCAGCACACGAGCTGGCTTGGAAGGAGAGCAAGCCCCCCTGCTCCTCGGCAGCTCGGGAGCAGGGGCAGAGCCCCGCTCTCCTGGGGCGGGCAAGGAAGGACTGAGCAGCAGCGAGCAACAACCTGCCTTAATTAAAGGCAGCTTCTTTCCACACCGTTTTGCAGTTGTATAACCTGTATATGTATCAAGTAATAACGCAAGGAATGTTATTTATCAAATACAATATCCATCGCACCCAAGTAACTGATGTGGTTGAACTTCTGACATGGAAGGAAGGATGCTTAGCGGTTTACCCAACGAAGAAGTCTGAGGGTAGGATGGCTCTGCAGAGGGCCCTGGCCAGGCTGGGTCGATGGGCCCAGGCCACTGGGTGAGGGTCAACAGGGCTCAGGGCCGGGTCCTGCACTTGGGGCACAGCAACCCCAGGCACCGCTGCAGGCGTGGGGAGGAGCGGCTGGGAGCTGCCCGGGGGAAAAGGACCTGGGGGTGTTGGTTGACAGCCGCCTGAACATGAGCCAGCAGTGTGCCCAGGTGGCCAAGAGGGCCAATGGCATCCTGGCTTGTATCAGGAATAGTGTGGCCAGCAGGAGCAGGGAGGTGATGGTGCCCCTGCGCTGGGCACTGGTGAGGCCGCCCCTCGAATGCTGTGCTCAGCGCTGGGCCCCTCACCCCAAGGCGGCCATGGAGGGGCTGGAGCGTGGCCAGAGCAGGGCAGCGAGGCTGGGGCAGGGGCTGGAGCCCGAGGCTGGGGAGGAGCGGCTGGGGGAGCTGGGGGGGCTCAGCCTGGAGAAGAGGAGGCTGAGGGGAGCCCTCATCGCTCTCTGCAACTGCCTGAAAGGAGGCTGGAGCTGGGGGGGGGGGTCGGTCTCTTCTCCCCAGGAACAAGCGATGGGACGAGAGGGAACGGCCTCAAGCTGCGCCAGGGGAGGTTTAGGTTGGATATTGGGAAAAACTTCTTCCCAGAGAGAGTGGTCAGGCCCTGGCACAGGCTGCCCAGGGAAGCAGTGCAATCACAGTCCCTGGAAGTATTCAAAAAACGTGTGGATGTGGTGCTTAGGGACGTGGTTTATAGGTGGACCGGGCAGTTAGGTTAATGGTTGGACTCAATGATCTCAGAGGTCCTTTCCAACCTTAACAATTCTGTGATTCTATGATAATTTGAAAGATCTCTAAAGTAGGCCCCATCAAGGTGGCCATCATGACCGTGACTACAGGAAGAGTTAACCTAAGTGGAAAGACGGGCTGAGACCATAAAAAAAACGTGAACAGCGATTCCATCTGTGCAAGCCCTGGTTGTCCCCAGTCCTCTCCTGCCCTTACCATAAGCAGCCAAGGAGGAACAGAGAAGGCGAAGTCTCCAAAGACTCCACTTCTAAAAGTTATTTCACTGCAGATTTAATCAGGGCAGGGAGCTGGCAAAAGTAGCTTTTGTCTGGACTTCTCTGCCATCTAGTACCACAGCTTAGCGCACTAAATCAAAGCAGAAATACTTTCCACAGAGCAAAGGGAGACAGTCTGTTTTACGTTCAGCGGTTACACCAGTGTTGGAGGGATGGAACTGGACCAAAGCCTGCAGCAGCGTTTCCCCAAGGCAGATCCTCCCCTGCCTGCAGCCCTCGAACAGGACCAGGTCATGCAAACCCACCTTACTCACTCCTACCACCAGCAACATCTGTCTGCAGCTGGAGACCAGAGTCAAATCTTGCTCACGGGCTTTGCTGCAGAGACACAAATTAGTAGGGTCTTTCTGTGACCGGAGAACAAATGCATTAATTTGGATATATAAAAAGTTACATAAAATTTTAGGTCGGCCAATGTAAATCAAATGCCCTAATGAATGAAGCCCTGGATGGCCACATTATTATGTGCCTTATGGGGAATGTACCCTTTTAGCAACAGTCACTGGTTACATCTTTTCAGTATGTTTAAACATGTTCTCATGGAATTTAACCAATTGCTTAATTCCTTGATGAAAGAAATTAAGCTTCTAGATCAAAATCTACACTTTTAAAGCTGAAAAAGGAAGACATTGTTGTATCCGCTAATGCAGAGCACGCCTTCCTGCAAAATCAATGGCCTTTGCTTCTGGTTAGGGCTTTTCTTGTTGGTTTGTTTTTGAGTGTTGGTTTTTGAAAGCATTTGCAAACAACGTCAATTTCAATGTGAAATTCACAGGGTCAATGAAAAACATGTCAAAATATTTTTAATACTATGAAATTTTATCCCTCTGGGCAGGAGGACACGCGGGGCTTTGGCACATGCGACAGTCCTGATTCACGGCATCAGGCCGGCGCAAAACGCAACATCTCCAACAGCATCACTCTCCTCAAACCTATCAGTCACATCTCTCCTGTCCTTGTCGGCTGGTTCACAACCAACGGTCAGTGAAGGCATGCAGACGTCTGTGCCGGCCCCAGGAGACAGGTTTGGCACAGGTAAGTCTCAAGTAACTCAGAAGAACTGAAGTTTGTTAAACTTCTTTGCATTATAAGTTCTGAAAAACGTCTATTATAAAATTATTCAAGAATAAAATAGTAAGTTCTACGAAGAAAAAGTGAATTTTACTCAACAGCAATTATCAGAGCAAACCCAACATTTATCTGCAAGAACTGGTCATGGACACTCAAAATGCTCGTTCCTTTTGATCACTAGAAGCGAGTGGTTAAGTGGTAGAGCCTTTATCCTCATCATAGCACTTTCTGCCAATGCAATATGAAATCTTTGATGGTAACAGATACGTAAAGCCATAAGGATCTCTATTGTTCTATTTTTTTAAAAAAGGAAATCTTAAGTCAATTTCCAAGAAAAACCCAAGGACATTTTCCATGCTTAGAATTATTTGCCAAACTTGACAAGTTTATGAATGCTTCTCGTTGACTTGACATTATTCAATGAATAAAGTATTTGAGCAAATCGTTTATCAGAATCTAATTACTTTACTTCTTTGTCTATTTGTATACAAGTCTTCGAATTCAAATGAGAAGTTATTATTAGGTTTACTGTCTAGGACCAGTTGACATTATAAAAAGCTAATCCCCCCCCCCCCAAAACAAAGACACCCATGAGGGTTGAAAGCACATTCAGATTTAGTTCAGCTGAGAACACTGCTTTAGTTTCAGAAGAAACACAAATTAACTTCCGATCCCTCCTGGAGGGCGTTGGGCCAGTGGCTTCTTTGACTTTGGGAACGATTTACAAGAACGCGTGTACTTCTATCAGCATAAATGCATGCCACTAATTGAAATGGTTATGTTAATTGAATATCCACATATTCTATATATAATTATTCTGGTAAACACATGTTCAATAGCAGCTATTCAAGAACAGAAGACATACCATAAACTTCTTATAATGGACATACACATCCTTGTACTGGTGCTCAGCAAACACCGATACCTAACACTGAAAAAGCATCTTTGGGTAAATCCTATCCACTGCCCTGCCGCAAAACCAACCAAATATACAGTGATGTAACACTGCCTTTACTAATAATGCTATTAAGAATGACAATTTATAATAACTCTCCGTGGCTAAACAGGTTTGTGAACAGAGGCATGGGAAAGACCGCCGTTCCTAAGCCAGCGTCAGCATACCGCTCAGAACCCCTATGTTTTTCCCCAACAGGCTGATAACCGCTCGGGAAAGGCGGCGAGGGGCGGGAGGGGTTGGGCAGGGCCCATTTGCAGATGCACAGGCAGTGATTCGAGGTACAATTCCAGTTAACGGGAATGGGAGCCGTGGATACAACCTGAATAGTGCTGGGCACAGAGGGACCCTGAGGAGCCGTAGGTCTGGCAGCCCAATGTAAATACTGGGCGAGTAACTTCAGCCCCTGTAGACTTTACACCTTCAAAATGTTCCACCACAAGTTCTCCATGGCCAAGAAACACCATTAGGCTTTTCAGGCATAATGATACCTCACAACAAAAGCAACGTGTGGCAAAAGAAATGAAGGAAGCTGTTGGTAGGAAACAATTCACTAATTAAAGCAAAGGATGATGGACGTTTTTAAGTAGAGCAGAATTAGTCACCTCATAAGTTTCAACGTATATGTTTTACAATCTACAAAAATAATTTTCTTTAACTTTTTCTGCACGTTCTTTTCAAAGTTGTTTTACTGCATATAAAACCATCATGCTTTGGAACCGCACATAGGCTTTCCGCATAAAATATCACCTTATCTCTGTATAAGCAAACTATTTTAACTCCCTAGAGCTATTTAGCTAACCACTTGCTGTGACCTCTGAATTCTTATCCTGAATTATATTTTTATGTGCTATATAAAGGTACTGTTATGTTACTGTTTTTATTCCAGGTGCCAAAAAGGACAAGTTTATTGCCAACTGCTCGCTCTGTGTCTTTTCTTTTTTAAAGACTTAACTGACCCAGCAGTCTAATTTGTTTTTAATTCACACGTGAATGGCTTATGAAGAAAATCACATCTACTATGAAGAAAAAAAATAAACAAATCAGTAATATTTGGAGGGAAAAAAAACCCAAAAAAACCCAACAGCCAGAAGTGTCACCCTGCTGGCATGACTGAAAAGCACTGTACCAGCACAGAAGAGTGCTCTTCTTGATGTTATATTTCGTTAACACGTTGTTTGTATTTACTACCGAGGCGGCTGTCAGAGCCCCAGGCCTTCGGAGATGCCTGTCGCGGGGGTCCTGAAAGCCCTGCCTGTGCCGCGAGGAAGGGCAGCGCTCGGCAGAATACGTCCCCCTCTCCCCACTCGCCTCCAGGCACGGGAGGTCTCTGCGCCGAGCCCAGGAGAAAGCGTTTCCCACTGCCGCGGTCCCTCCAGTGCCCCATCCTAAAACTGGAAGCAAAACCATAATGCCCATCTCCGGCACAAGCGCCTTTCCAACGGCACTTCACTGCTTATTAGAAGCCTACAATTAAAGAAACCAAAAGGCTTATTTAATCTCCAGCTTCTTCTGAATGCTTAACGTTATAAAACAATCTACTGGAATGCAATTAGGAGTTGCACTGAAACCATGGAAAACCTGAAATCTCTGCCAAACTCACCCAACTCCTATCAAACCTTAACCCTGATGATACACAGAAAAAGAGCCTTTTTGTCTAAGAACCATGGAGACAGTGTAAAAAACAGACAGCTTACCGAGCAGTAGACCTCTGTGTTATGAGTATTGTGGTACTAAAATCTCAGCAATGACAGCAAGTATGTTTGTTAAGAAGACATAAACAGGGACCGCGTGGTCCTACAGCCAGTGGTGGGCTGCTGAGACGGCGTTACAGAAGAAAAGCTGCCGCTGCTGGGAAGCCTGTGCAGCCCGAGAAAGCCATCTCCCTGTGTAATCACCGATGTCTTCACGGCTCCCCTTAAGTCAACAGAATGAAGATCATTATCCATGTCATTACTAGCATTAGGACAAAAAGGAGATATTGTTGGCTGCTGAATTAGGCATAAACCTGAATAATCTTTCAGGAGAAATTCCAGCTGCCTTTATCAGCAGGAAATATATCACTCTCCAAAAGTGAATAAAAGGAAGGAATGCATCAGACCGGCGAAAGCCACCCGACACTGCTAGAACAAGATGTCGCACGCTGTGCTCGGTAACGCCGAGGGTTACCCCGGCAGGCGGGCGGCGGGGGCTGCGGGACCCTGCGGGCCCCGGGGGCTGCGGGACGGAGGGAGGTGCTGCTCCCACCGGCATGCTCCCAGACGGCGACGGACGCTCCTGCTGTGAGAACAGTGGAAAGGGTGAAAGCTACTACTAGCAAAGTCCAGTTTACCCGCACCGGCTGTATGCATGCTCCAAAAGCAAATACGGTATTTTGGACTTGAAAATTGAAAGGTGAGTGGAAGAACAGATAACTGAAACCTTAATTTGCAGTGAAAAAGTGTACTTTAGTCTGATTAAAAGGACGGGTAAGCCAGCTCAGAGCATTATGCGCGCAGTTACAGGGCCTCTGGACCAAAAAAGCAATGCAGTTAGCCTAACAGCACTGTCTAGGATAGGAATCATCATGTTTCATTAATGGCTGAGGAAAAAATACCTTTTTTGTACAGGCTAAACTAGACATTTATCATGTCACAAGACAGGACTTCATCTCCTCCTCACACAGCCAGCTTCCCCCTGAATAATTCGTACTGCCCAAAGATGAACCTCCACTATTCTTCCCCTTTAACTTAAAAAAATAAAAATTACAAAAAAAAGATGACTTGTTCCTGAGAAATTTAGAACTTCCCTTTACCTTTTGTGATATTCTTTCTATGCCTTTGGAAGAGAGAGCTTGTTCCTATAGTGCCGTTGCATGCTGCACCCCAGCCTCCCTTTCCTGCACAGCCTATTTTCTGCCCGTGAAGTCCTATGGCTGCAACGCAGCCCACAGCAGAGCTCCTCCTTACGCATCCCTTCCAATATCTTCCCGATGTTTGAACTGTATTACAGACCGTAGGCTGGAGGCCAGTAGAGATGTCTTCTAGCTGTCTGTAGCAAGAATTACGTTTCGTGAAATCCTCACCTGAAATTTCAAATAATTCTACTGTTGTAGTAACAGAATAGCTTTAAATAGCCCCGTCTCAGCTATTTTTCTTCTTATATGTGGTAGAAAGGGAAGAGATTTAGTCTTCTAAACAAAAATCTCATACCGAAAGGTAGTCAAGAAAAATATCTGCTTTTTTGAGCATTTTCTTCTGTCTTCTGTGACATTAAATCTTTTATGCTGTTAAAAAATTTAACTCATTCCTACATAGAGGATCAAGAAAACCATAAGCAAGCGGAACATCCGTACAAGGAGACAGACCCCCCACAACAGACTCCAATGAACTCTATGCTGAGTAAGGAACTATTATTTCCCCCACAGGCAAATACTAACTATTTACACAGACGACAAATGATCCTTCAGTTACTTAAAGGGTCTTAAAGCCCTCAAAGTGAAGTTCATCACCTATCAAACTTTTGAAAGAGGTGGGCAAGAAAAGAAGAGATAACCGCTCCACATCTGAAGCAATACCCATGAAAGAATTACTCATTTATCAATAACATACTTGTCTTTAAAACACTTTAAATTACACGTTTCCTAAAGGATTCACAAGTTGAAATGGAAACAGAATGACGTATGGAGCTCGTTTCCCTCCGTACCTCTGGGAATATCAGGACAGGACAGAACCAGCACGGAAAGACGACTGCACCTTCCCCTGCTGCGCTGGGCAGGTGGGGGGGAGCTTTGAAAAATGAGGGATTGTTATTTGCTCATGGCAAGAAAGAACCTTTATTCTTACGAATGACTGATTATTTAATTAATTGTGATTTAAGGGAATTAAAATGCTAGGAAGAAAGCTGGCAAGGACTTAAATGATTAAAGAGATGCCCCAGTCACAGCCATTCCAGACAAGGAACATCTTCAGTAAAAATTTCTATAAAACAAGAGAAACCGAACTGTTATTCCCAAATATCGTGTTTTTACTATGGCATTCCAAAAATGCTTTCAAAACCAGAACCAGTGCGGGTCTTGAGTTTTCTTCTTCCAGAAGCCTGTGGGTCGGGACCACTATAAAAACAGAAATGGAAACCAAGAGTTACTGCAGTTCAACAAGTCATGTAAAGTTAAACAAGATTAAGCTCTTTCTCTAAATACAGTTACAGATCAATTTTCAAAACTGGCTCGAGTAGAGATGCTGAAAAAGGCCTGACTGCCCTGACTTGCAGCTGCACAAGAGAAAAAAAGAAACATTTTCTGCGGTTGAGATGTAACACAGGTCAGAAAAAAGGCCCAAAGACTCATTTCTGTAAGTCGTATCATTTTCAAATTCAGCCAATCCAAGTACTAATCAGTGAGCTAAAAAGGGCAAGATGATGATGAAGTGTGTGGCTTGGAAGCGACAGGGGAACAGAATACGCATTTTTCCTTCCAAGAGGCAGGGTGCGGAGCAGCAGAAGCCAGCTGGAAACCCGCAGACCCACAAACCCACCGCCTTGTGCGACGCCAGAGGAGGGGAACGAGAGCGCAGCCCCAGATGGCAGCCAGGGACAGGAAGGTATCGCTTGGGAGACCGGGCTGGGGTGGAGCGTGGCATCTGAAGGGTAATTTCTCATAATTTCTTGCTGCTGCCCGTCAGTACGCTGTATTGATCCGAGGGAGTAAGAGGAGAAGTGCGCTAGGAGAGCCGTTAGCGGGCAGGGGATCGGTACTCGGGATGCTCGCAGAAGGTAAGAGAAAGCAGAAATCCAGAGTGAGCCAGATCACCGGCGCTGATAGACTTTGGGTTTCAATAGGCTACCGGGGAGGACGTTATCTGCTAGCTTTTCACATCCATAATGAGAATTAATTTCAATAAAAGCAGAACTACATATCACAACCCATTAATGAAAGAACATAATAAGAACAGATCTTGACTGAAGCCTACATCACATTGCAGAAAATGTGCTTCCCACAAAAGTTCTACTATCAACATTTCTGAATAATTAGTTTGGAAATAAAAGCAGTTTCAAGGTTAGCAAGGTTCCTCCAACGCTCTTTGAATAATTCGCAATATTCAACAACCTCCAGCATAACAGTGCAGTTGGAGTTGTCTATCACATCGCACTCAGATGACCTAAGGAAACACAGGAATACACGGAACGGTAAAACATAACCGCCTACAAGAAAATAAAAATCAAAACATACTCATAGATGAAAACTAAATTTAATGTGTGTTCCTGAGGGATGGAAAATGAAACACGGGAAGAGCTATATTGGATTGGATTGGTGGAATGAGATGCAAAACGCATATGAAAGGCTTCCATTTGAGCTGTTAAAACCGCACGCTTTGGAAACGCAGGGCTCTGCAACGAACAACACTGAGGTCTGGTGTCAATTTAAATGCACTGAACACCAGGAAAATGCCCCCAACTAAGGCTTCAAACTTGTACAGCACATTTCCACTCAACCCAACTAGATTGCCTGTCACATCTGACATGGCTTGTCAAAAGTTATCCTTCACTGCTCATGGGCAACATGGAGGGTCAAAAGACCAAATACAATGGTCCAACCCATCCCATTTTTTTTCCTTCAGAGCAGCAGATATTGAACTCAAAGATGACAAGACAGAGCAGGTTGAAGCAGCTGCCAGAGAAAGAGAAGCTGTCCAGAGCCGCTGATCTGAAGGAGAAAAACCAGCCGGTCTGTGCACGTCATGGCCGGGGCTCGGGCGCTGACAGTCTCACACAAAAGGGAGTGAAAAGCCGAGAAACTTGAAGTGGCCTTTGCAAACCATTTCAGCCGTTAAAAAGGAAAGATGCGGTCACCCGGCAATGTGAAACGCGCCACGTAAGCGACTGAAGGGGAAAAGGATGTCCTCCGTTTCGTTAATCTGCATCCGTATGAACCAGAGGTGTTTTTTTCAGTCTCTGAAAATAATCTGAATTTTAAGAATAGCTTCCTAAAAATCAGCTATGAGTGAGAAATAAAACCTTGAAATGAATGCTTGAAAAAAGCAACACCTTTAAAAGCAGCTCAAAATCTTTATCAATATTTTCAGTCCAGAGGCTTGCTCGTTCTGACAGCAGAAGACATTAAATGATAATTTATGTGAAAGTGATTTATTAATAGCTGCCAATATAGAAGGTGCCATAAAAGCCTGTTACAGGTAGTAGCCTTACACCTATTTGAAAAGACAACTGCAGAGATTTTCCACAATATCACTGGAAAAGTTGCCGTCACGTGCTGCACTGCAGGAAATCTCGGTGCATCTGTCTCCTGCAGGTGCCCGACACCTCCTTACCTCTCCACTATCGCAGTGCTGTAACCCCATCTACTTCTAGTCATCTTTGTACCAAAAAGAATCCCGACTTGTTTCTTTTTTCTTCCTCTGTAATCATTCGAGTTTCACATACCTTTTCTTCTAAGCGAGTAAACTGACAATTAAAAAACATTTGTGGAAAAATCTTTCCGTATGCCGAGAGAAATCACAGAGCAAACGCGCATCCAGTTGTCTGCCCGGGAAAACCCACCGCACAGATCCCAAGTTCATTCATTCCTACACCATTATTGGAAACGTTTGCTCTGTGAAGCCACCCGGGCAGATGGCGCATCCCCTGGGGATGAAGGCAGGAGGGAGGGTGCACCCAGCGAGCCCTGAAGGGACGGCACCATCCGCCTCGCCTCTCTCGGGAGGGCATGGTGACCACGGCAAGGATGGGTGGGATGGGGTGGGAGCACTCCAGTCCGCCTGCCTGGCCTGGGGCGGGCACCCCGCAGAGAAACTCCCGACCACCATGGCAGAGCAGCAGCTCCCTCCATCCCTGCAGCAGCGACCACGAAGCCTGCCAAGATCCTCAGCCCCTGGTATGCACATGGGCAACAAGCGGTGAATGAATGCCCTGAGAAGCAACCGCATCCAGGCACAACTTAATAACAGGGTATTTCCAACCTCAATCCTTTTTTTATGTTGCTGTCGTTGTGTTTTAATTACCTCTCAAAAGCAACATCCACTTAAATTAATGAGGGAATCTGGAGTTACCACCACCGAGCAGGTGCAGAAAGGTCACGGTTGCTGTTGGTGGCAGTGGTGGAAGAGCTGGCCGTACCCACAACAGTAGACTACAGAGTCACATTTTTAATACATGGGTGGCTAAAAAAAAAATAGTATTTGATTATGAAAACTTGCATTTTACACCCTTTTGTAATTTAACATTTTTCATTCTTTCTGGACTGTGTTCAGTTTTGCTGGATAGCCTTTTCATCTAATCTACCATGTGTCTCACTGAATTTTAGCATTTTATATTTATTCAAATATGCTCTATTTTCTTTCACAGGTTTTTGGTAGTGACTGCTCTCTTATGTGAGGTCCTTCAGATCACTCAAATGCATATATAGATCACTATAAATATGTATTACACCTTGTTTGCATAAACAATGCTTATGAATGAAGCTAATATTTTAGACGTTTTTAAGAATTTAATCTTTAGTTAAGAAGAAAAAAAAAAAAATCTAATATCCTAGGTTCAGTTCCCATATTTGCCTTTTCAAACTGTTTCTCGCCTCCGTTTCCCCCGTAGCTCTCCCTGGGAGAGGGGAGGAGGACGCGGAGGTGCCCGGCTCCTGGCGGGTTGCGGGCGCCGCGTGCCACGGACCTGCCCGCTCCACCAGCTTCGTTTCCCTTCAACATCCCGACGCTCTCGTCGTATTCATGAGCTGCAATTTAATTCAAGTGCACTCAAGTTCCAGCAAACACAAAGCGGCCGAGAGCGTGGTGGTGCGTGCGAGGCTCCATCTGAGGAGGGGGAGATGGGTAAATATCACCGCGGCGGCCGGCGTGAGAGGATAACCTGCCCACACATACGCCAGCCCAATTAGCCGAGGCAAAAAGAGCTTTTATTCCCCAAAGAGTCAAAGGAACTCTCAGCAATGCTCTCCCATCATCCAGCCTGAGATGAAGCTACTGCGTGGTCCAGCACGGTCTATGCAGCGACACCGAGCGCTAAAGCGGCACCCCAAAAAAATGGAAACGTGGAAGAGGAGAAGATGCAGCAGATGAAAGCTTATTGTTTGTCTTTTCATCAGCTGAGAACTATAGATTCACAGTGGTTCTCTATAGCACTGAAAGACGTGGAAGGGAACAGCCTTACCCCGGAGGGCAGAGGAAGCAGCACCTTTACCTGGCGTCACCTGGGCACGATCGAAAACCTGCCACCAGAGAAGTGGTGTAACGGCCTTTGTCTCCTCAAAATGGCAACAAGAAGTCTTGAACATAGAAAGTCTAAAAAAGGATCTAGAGAAAAGAGGAATTTCAAACTTAAAAATAGTTACTGACAGCATATTAAACTAATGTCATCAATAGACTTTTCCCAGAACTGCTTTATTATCAAATACAGCCCAACCAGCGACAGCCTGCAAGAAACTCCAGGCATTTCAAGTAACACGAATAGATGGGTCTAATGACTGGCTCCATCCTTAATTGACTTGGCTTACTAAATCACTCTGATAACGCTCATTTTCAGAACTTTCTGAAAGTAAATAAATAAAAGACCCCACAGGGAAACCAAGAGAGGAATGAGATGTATGAATGTCTAATATCAAATAAGGAAAAACAGGGGAAATGAAGAAATTAAGAGCTAAGGAAAAGTTAATACAGGATTGGAGAGAAAAACTGTACTCAATAAAATCACGTCTTTAAATAGAAATAAAATTCTAACTGGGTGTGTAGTCTGACACCATAACACTTAGGGTTTTGAAGAAAACATTGTAGTCCAAAGGCTTTCAAAACCAAAATTATCTGGTGTAAGAGCAAGAGAAAGTGCACTTTTATGGCGTGAGTGATTAAAAAGGCTCAGTGATTTCTGAACCAACAAAGCTCGCCTGAAATACGTGGCCCTTTAATCCCACCGCCGCCCAAGCCCATGCCCAAGCGGAGCAGACCACCTCTGTGAGCGCGCCATTTCCACACGCTGCTCCAGGCTAAATGCTCGCTGTGTATATACTAGTAAATTCAACAGCCTCTTTAACATCCCAGAACGAATTACTGACAAGTCATTTTTTGCTCCATATTGCAAGTCAATGTGGCAACCCTGTTTTTTTTCCTATTACAAACATGTACTGTACCTCGGCTCAGAGCCGTTCGGATGCTGATACAAGATTCATAATGGCTGTCAGAATCTGCAATTTTTCCTTTTGTTTTATGAGGTCAGGCAATATTACCTGCACTGATGTATTCCATTTCCCCAGCTGAAAACCTTCTCATTTGAGCACGACAGGTTGAGGGAGTCATGATTTTGCAACCCAGCATGTGAAACACAGTGCGAGGGGGCAGGTGGCTAACCCCACGTTCTCCTTTTGCTCTTGTCCACTGGCAACAGTAAATTAAACTGTCAAAAACGGAATTGTCCTGTCATCAACAAAGCTATAGCTTCACAAGTATTGCAACATCAGATATATTTCTAATTCTGCATTTCCCTGCACCTGTAATTTCATCAGGAGCTCGCACTGGACCATGGTGAGAAGCTGTCCAGGGGACACTGGCACCGCGAGCTCCTTGGGAGGCTTGACGTGGCATTTCAGACAGAAATTAATGAACAATACCGGCAATTTGTTATATATAAAAAAAAAATGTTGGGCGCGAGGTCCTGACCTTGCGCATTGCTCCGCAGCCCGGCGGAGGGCGGGGATGCTAACGGGCTGCGACACGGGGCACGCGGCACCACCGCGGCGCACAAGGAGCTGCAACAAAAGGACCCAAATTACAGCCTACTGAAATGCATTAATGGCACCGGTAAAGTGGACTTGCACTTCAAAACCTCGCGTCTTCCTTTCAGCCACTTCAGAGATTAAAAGCGCCTCCAAGAAGTTTTCTCTCCCATTGAACGGGTTTTATTCCGGCACACGTCGCTTCATGAGTCGGTGGCAGAAACAATAGTTTTTGGAGAGTAAATCCAGGTCACGTAATTTCAAATTTGTAGTATTCAAACCAATGTTTCCTTTTGTCATGCAGTTCTCCCGGAGTCATTCTACAGGAACGCGATTAATCACAATCTTCGTTCCAGGATGTAAACGTGGCTTCAGTTTTTCACTGGAAGATGGCTTCTACCTTTTTCTAACCTGCTTTAAATCTGTTTGAGTAAGTTACTAACCTCACGTGTTACACACAAGTACAAACTGCCCAGAGAACATGCATGCTTCGCAAAACAAAGAAAATATGGTCAAAATATTGTTTAAAAACAGACATAACTAAGCAGAATATCCAGCAAAGTATTATACAAATTACGATTAAAGTGAAAGGGAGCATCTCTTCCGATATGCTGATAAACAAGAAAAAAGGGCTTGTTGTTATTAATTCAACATAGCAATCAAATATTGTTTAGATTACTTCTATAAAAATTCCAAGCTTATCAATCATTAAACTGTGGACAGAAAGTTAAATTGAGATAAGAAATCATTTCACGCAGCTTAATGCGGTCAAAGTGACTCAATATTCCTTTATTAATT
>NW_028262347.1:125095311-125230311 GCF_047370975.1 Nipponia nippon | reverse complement strand
ACGGCTGTGACAATACCAAATTCTGCTCTTATTGCAGCGGCCACTCAAATAGGGAGTGCTGAGGTATCACATATTTGTGTTGCAGTGAAGTGTCAGGAAACCTCGGACTCAAACAAGACTTCTTTCAAGAGCGTACACAATGTTAGGATATGTTCTTCATGCGGCCCCAAGAGATTTCTTTCACTTATTTTAGACTAGATCAATCCAAGTTGGAGAAAAAAAAAAAGAAAGAAGAAAGCTCCCTTTCCCCCTTAAAAAGATGAGGTGTACCGCATTGTCTTGATAGGCCACCAGCAAAATTAAATTATAACTGTATAATTTAGGGAAAATGGAGGGAAGCAAGGCTATTTTTTTTTTTTCCTGGATTAGCAAATTGAATCAACCAACCAGGTGGTTAACCACCACCGTAAATACAAGAGAGGAGAGGAATGCAGAGCATAAAGGCTGGCCTTTTGGGGGGCAGTTAGTAAACAAGTTCATCTACACTGGGTCACAGCAACTGAAAACTAAGGCTGCAGAGCGGAACAGGCACCCTTAAACATATCTCAGTGCAGAAGAAAAGTGTTTCATGGACAACTATAGACCAACCTGGGCAACATTTGAAGAACATCACTTTGGATAAATTACAAGATTTTCTCAGAATCTCTATAAGCAGTAAACTGGTCCTTCAGAATACAACATGCTAACAGTATTGGATCTCATTTTAATGCAAAAACAAGCAAGCCACTGACTTACAGAAAATCAAGAGTAGCCTCAATTCCCATGATAAATATCTGGTTATATTTACTCTGACTAACACGAATGTGGCAGCAGCCTTCAGTGCTCAGACCTGTAAAAAGGAGGCTTTTCCGCAGCTTGAACCAGTTGCAAGGCTCACGTTGGTCTGCTCACGTTTGTCAACCCATAGAAAAAGCTAAGGGAGATAGCAAGGGGAAAGGGAAATCCATGGAATTTAATACCCAGAGAAAAATGAATGAAAAACCATTTCTAGTCAATGCAGTTTTGTGGAAGAGAGCTCTCAAGTAAACCTGGAGACTTTTTGTTTGGAGGTGAGGAGTTTGGAGAGGTTTTGAGAAAATTATAGCTGTCTCTGAAGGACACCCTGGTTGATAACCTCAGACACATGACCAAATGCCACCTGAAAGTCACCAAAGACCAGTCTGCGTTACACGGAGTTACTGGGTTGTATGCGGTGGATACTGGCTGACAGAGTTCTTGCAAAGTCATGTTGAACACGTGGAAGGATGAGCCCAAGACTGGTGGGGTCGTGACAATTCAGTTTTCTGTCCAGCATTTTTTATGCTTTTACAGAATATAATAAAAACTCTGTCAATTAAGTACGTAGATGAGGCAGCGTTGGATGTGGCAATAAGTGAGGACTATGCTACAGAGTGGGGTACTCAATCTGGCACGGGGGGACACCAGGTCACCTAAGGGCTCCTGAGCCTCGGGTGATAGAGAGAGAATCTCTCTTATTTTAGACACAAATATCACAAATTTTTCCTTGGCTTAAACATCACAGCGGAAGGGGAGTAGATCAAGTTCCACTATAGGAAACAAAATTCCTCAAGCCTGGAACAAGGCAAAAATCAACCGAAAGATACAAAGGCATAAATAATTTATTTCTAAATAAGGCACCATTACACTGGACCAAAGAAGGGGTTAACACCCCTGTCTCTTAAGCCTAACCAAAGCCAGACTGATATCTACAGACATACCTAACTGCCGTGTTACTATTATCTTTGTATCCTAAAAATTACTTGTATTTTAATTTTTCCCACAAAGCTGTGGCAGTGGCCACCATTTTCCCAGAAGGGGCACCAGCATCCCTGTGGTCTCCCCACCCTCACGGGACGATGCCCGCTGCCACCCCGACTGAGGAGGTAGCAGGAAAACCGGCCAGCTTTGTGAGAAGCAATGCAGATGTTTACCTAATTTAGTTCATTTCATTTCTAAATACATAACCTAATTACAGTAATGGATAGTTTTCAGATTGGTTCGACAAGCAGAAAAGGAGGCTCAGAAAACACCTAACTACAACCCCCGAAGCCAGGCGTATGCTCGACTTACGGCGCCCTTTGCATTTTCAGCCTAGAGACTGAAGGAGGCTTCTAGCCCAGGGCAGACATAAAATTTACCTACGGTAACAGACGGGCTGTTTATCATTCTTTGCAGAATATTTCTTAGCAGCTCCCCAAACACCATGATGCGGACCACTATTAGACTGTCTCATATATACAGAGAGACTTTCCCACTACTCCCCATCACAATTAAAATTGCTGTTACCCTTACTTGCTAGTTATTTCTCATGTTTTCCCAATTAAATCCTTAATTTTGCATTTAGAATTTTATTTAAACCTTTTCTTAATTGAAGGTTAGCAGAACTTCATTGCAGCATCTCTCTCAAAACTTTGGGCCGACTCGGGACTTCCCATGTATGGAACCCCACCGTGGCGGTAAATAAAAAGTGTTATTGGGCTGGATGGTCAACTCCAGACAAACCGAAGACGCGGCTAAGACTGTTAAAGCTTTAAATGACAAATTCTTCCTGTGACAATAAAGAAGTCACATGGCTTTTAATACCGATGATAAAGAAAGGCACCATATTTATTTATGATAGGCTCAGTAAATCTACATGGAACACGTTTTCTATGCACTTCATTTTATGACAGCATTATATACTACTGGTATTTGTGCATAGTAACTCCAGAAAGTAAACTAGTTACACAGTGATGTACATAGTAATCTACCATAAAATATGCATTTCTAATTTTAAGTGGAACCCTATATGAACTTAAACACCAGATACTTTAAGATACATTACCTACATGCCAAGATACATTTCATAATTTGTATGTGTTAAGTAATCACTAGCACTATAATCTAATAAAACAAGTTCTCTTACGCTGTCTCCTTGATTTTTTTTCCCCCTCAACACTTCTTAAAACTTTTAAGCTTCCTTGCAGCAACTTTAACAGCTAGGAAGTTAAATGCAAAAATATAATTTTGGCCTAATCACAAAAGTTGCATTTTTGGTTCAAATGTTATCTCAATGATAAAAAAACAAATCAAAGCCAAGTCCAACCAACCTGTAGAAGGTGCTAATCCGACCAACTAAGTAAACACAAAAACCACAGAATTACAGAAAAATAAGGCTCTGGAAAGTCTTCTACCAAAGCAGTCACGCCAATGCAGAATCAAACGCACATGCATCTTTCCCAACAGACTTGTCCAGCTTTTCCCCACAACCCTACCTTGAAGAGGCTTTCCAGCCTTTTTGGACAGTTCGCTCCAGAACTTCAGCAGAGGTTTTGTGATTCCTGGTTGGGAACTCTCCTGCTCCAATTTAAGTCTTTTACTGTCCTCTTCTGCACAGGCATCTCAACAGATGATTCCCCCCCCCTTCATACACAACATTTTCTAGACCCAATCATGGCTTTCACAGAAGCCGCTACTGATGTAATTTCAGTTGGACCCAGCTGAGCATATTTCTCTGCCCATGTCTCAGGACCACACACCTCACACTCAGAACAGCAGAACTTCACTGATGCATGCATTTAGCTTGTCACAGGCGCACGTGGCAACACGCACCGACCACCTGCACGGCCCTTCCCGCCGAAAGGCTACCTGGGAGTTGTCTGCCTTGTGCTTGGCAGTTGATTAGTCTTGATAAAGACCTTTACCGAATATTTTGACAATTTTCAGCTGTCACCTTTATTTGAGACTGTTTTGTCAATGTGCGAGAATTATTTTAAACACACTCTCTCCTATATTACACCTCCATTCCCTCCCACCTTGATGCCACCTGCGAACTTAGGAACTGTGCTAGCTCAAGCCATTTCTCTAGACGGCAGCAAGAATGCCATCTGAGGATGCCCAAAGTCTTACCGAAAACCAAAGCATCTTCCTCTTCTCACTTCTGTGAAAAGCCTGATACACAAAAAGTAAATTGATAAAACCACAATTTGCCAGATCCACGATGGTTGCTGCACCCTTCCTTGTTAACACTCGAGTGCTTGCAATAAAAAATTTAGACTAAAACAAAGGAAAACCAAGTCCTACCATTTCCCAGATTCATTTTATTCTTTACCTGAGGCCCCTCTACTAATGGAAGAGGCTACATGCTTCTCCCCGTTTGATCCAAGAGCTCGCCCGGCCTCCATGAATTTTCAAAAGTGTCTGCTGGTGTGACTACAAGTGCTTTAGCCAGTCCCTTAAGTATCCTCAGATTAAAATCATCAGGCCTTTTAAAACAGGCAGGACTCTAACAGTAGATCTCCTAGGCTGAGATCTTATCCATTTTCTGCTGGTATTAATTGTGCTAACCATCTGCTCACTTTTGATTTTTTTTAATTGAAAACAAATGCAAGAAGTCATTGAACACTTCAGTCTCATTTGCTAATAGCTCCCTGCTTCCCTCAAGTAGCAGACCAAACACTTTACTTGGTCTTCCTCTTATTACTAATGTACTTACCAATCGATTTCTGTCTCATGCTAGTTCCATCTTATTTTGTTCCTTACTACCCTATTTTGTCCTTGTACACCGGTACCATTGCTTTTGCACTTTCTTTTGATGTGAGCTGCCCTTGTTCTCTGTCCTTTCTTGTGTTTAAGGTCTTCAACCGTCCAGCTCAATGTAGCCGTGCAGGTTTCACCGATCTCCCTTTTCCCTACACTGAAACCTCCCTCCCCTTTGATTAGTGATGGATCTTAGCCATTTTGTCTTAAACTTCCCTCCCGTAAGAACTCAGCTACCCATCTGAGATTATTAAAGCCTGTTTTCTCGATGGGCACTGCTTTAATTTTGCAGATTTTCCCATTTCTTCTTGGGGACTGTGGATCATCACTTCCACAGTCACTCCCGCTTATTCTATCCTACAGCTTTATATCATGACTCAATACTACTGTATCAGAATAAAAATCTAAGAGCTCCTTCCCCCTTCTCCCCATGTCACAAAAATGTCAGCTCGTTGTAACAGTTTTGCTGCATTTGTCCCCAAACAGGTGCCTGAGGAGGTCAAGCCTCCTTCGTCGCAGACGCAGGCTGTCCATCGGCTAGGATGTTCCAGACTCCGCTTTGTCCCGCTGATCGGGGGACCACGCTTTGTCTTAGCAGTACTTGTTACCTTGATTTGAAGTCTTGGGAACTTCTAAAATGAAGAAAAGCAAGTTTATGACAAATTGTCATTTGGTAGTTAACAAGAGGAGAATTGAGTGCCAGTGAGTAAATTCTTCGATATTTCACTTGAGGCGATCAGAACATGTATTAAAAATGAACAATGTTTATAACATCTCAGCAGCTCCTGGTACAACCAGAGTCAGCAGCCTTCATCAGGCGGGACTCCCAGTTTTCCAAGTGCCTATCCAGGCTCCTAAGGAGGATCTATTTTTTGTCAGATCTCCTCGACTGGTATTTCCCTACTTCAGTGCAAGATCCTACTGTACCTCTTCGAAATTTCTGATTTCCTTATAACCCATTTGTGCTCAACAACTGCACTACCTTTTATATACTGTCTGTCTTTCGTAAGACTAGAGCACCAGGCTGTCTTTGCTTTATCTATGATACGTGGCTTTATGCATACAGTGTGGCAGAAGAGATTAACGTTCGTTACTGGAAATACCAGATTTAGTAGTTAATCTGAACAATAGTATGGTATTCCTTATTTTTGCAGCTCTTACATACCTCCTATAATCAAAACAACTCCAGTTCACTGCTCTGACATATAAAGGTGCAACTCTCCCTTTGCCTCATGCAAGTTTAAATGGAAAAACCATATCCCTAATACCACAAACCCTCTCCTACCAAAAAATGCAGGAAGCAAAAGAAGTTTGTTTCTTTAAACTCCCACGTTCAATGGCAGGTAATGTTATTGCCCTATGAATATTCTGGGCATATAGTATCCCCTCTTATGTTAGTGGGATTAGGGCAAAAGGAAGTCAAAATAATTTGCTGTAATGAATCTTGAAAATTGCCATGTGAAGATAAGCTCATTTCATGCCCAGAAATCAGGAAATAGCAATCCTTAACCCACGTTAAAATGAGTTTACTTTGGGAAAAGTCGCTTACATGTTGTGAATTTCTTCACAATTATTGTACATTCAAAATACTTATATATAGAATCATAAAAATACATCCATGAAGCCACATGTGAGAACAGAAATGGTATATAAATACAACCCGCCCCTCAGGGGGATGATAAGAACGTAGAGTCTATACGGACAGCTTTGGGGAGACCACTGTAGGCCTGAGGGATAGGGAACAATTAAGACATTTCTGAAATATTTCCAACTCATTCTTTGCAGCACCTGAGAAGTTTTCTGCACCCCTTCACAGCTCCTGGGTAGGGAAGACATCACTTGGAAATGCTGACGGCAGAGCTCCCTGGTTGTAATGTAAATGAGATCCCCTCTTGAACAAATCCTCCTTACAGACATATAAGGCTCTGTGACTTTTAGGCCTTTTTGTATGCTGGTTGTCTCACCACCACCATTTTCACCCTCCAAGAATAGCTTCATTTCAGGATACAGAAATACTTCAACCGGAGTCTGTCTCTACATTTGGGCAAGCTGTATTAATATATCCAAATCTGTACGATAAACCTGACCTACAGGTTAAGCTATTTTACAAAGCCTAAAAAGAGATCAATTTTCTCCTTAAAACAGATAGCAAGAGTAAAATTTAAACCTGTATTTCCAACTCTTACGGCAGTTAAATGTTTTAGGATTGGATTATTCAATGTAATTCAGTGACACTGAACCCATTTAACAACTCTGAGGTTCAAAACCCACATTTTGGTACCTTTCCTACAGAGACAGGAAAATGCTGAACTTTTTTTAATTAAAGAAATACATTTTCTTACTTGACACTGGAATATGCATGCTATGATAAAATGAACAGAGATGGAAAACACAGCAATTGCTTTTACCAACACTGAAAGGTGCCCGTGCAGTTTAAGTCTGCAAACCTCCCCTCCGGCCCCCCAAATGGACAGAGATACCTGACGGCCAGTGGGAAGCAGAAATCCCTCGTACTGGGAAAGCAATACACTGACACAGACACACGTTCACAAAGGAACTGTGGGATTTAAATCTCGAACTTTCTGAAAATACAGCAAACCCAAGCATCCTGGATATTTTATTTAATACATAGCCTCCATCCAACATACTAAGGAAGAGACACTCAGTCTGTTGGATTTATTACAGCTTTACAAAGTGGTTTTTTTGACAGTAATTTTTTCTGTGAATAACACCACTGATGTTTGGAGCAGCCTGTGAAGCAGAGGCTCAGGGTCCTTGGCCTCTCTGTTTACAGTTATGCTGCCACTTCTCATATTGCCTGTGCAGGCCATATGGGAATAGTCCAAAATGTACCAATACGCATTTTTGTCTCCTCACAACAGTGTTTTTCACACTATTATAGTTAAGAGTATGCCAGGGTTTACACTTAGATTTTATTTTTTAGAGGTGCATAATTATAAAAAACTTACTTCAGACTCAGCTGCCTATACACAACTGCACGTACAAACAACTTAAAAAGCAATGAAGCAAGTATGTTTTAAGTCAGATATTCCACTCCATTTGTGATTTGGGGTTCCGGCAGCACAGGATACGGAGCTTTCCAGTCCTGTGTCTGTACATGGCCGTCACAAAGTTGGAAAGAAAACCCTGTTTCCCATTCTTGAAAGCTGAGTTTCCTGCTGGAGCTGAACACTCCGCATTCCTCCCACTAACAAATATCAGGAAAAACAGTGTTTACACCCTTTGTTGCCATCGGATTCCAATGTCACATCACCTTCCAGTGTTTGTCTGTCTGAGGAACATGGGAAGCTTGAAATGATTTTTTTTTTTTGGCATCCAATAATGCTAGTCTGACATTTTTATAATTTCTGATCAGCCCAAGCGACGAGGGGACACAGAGCAGAGTCTATATCAGGCTGCTTGCAAGGAAAGCAGCATTTCTCGTGATATTGGTAACAATGATTTGCCCCAGCAGCCAATGCCTCTGAGAAGCTGGAACTGCCTCTTCAGGTGCTGCCACCGGCCAGCACGGCTGGGACAGTCGTACCCCACACCACAGCTTGCTTTTAAAAAAAAAAAAGAAATCATTGTCATCCTCTGATAAACCTTGACCTGGGAAATCTCCTCCTTTCACCTCCACTGCATCGGCTCTTGCACTCAGAGGGCCTAAGTTAAGCTCACGCTTCTGGGAAGAAATATTTTCAAACCGTTTGAAGGGGAGTTTCTGCTTGTGGAAGAGTTTCAGAGCCTTCTGCATCTTCTCATTATTACCACAGCACCCATTTTAATCAAAACAAACATCAAAGTCTAATTACAGGAAGACATTAATAGTGCTGGATTTTATATGAAATAAATCTTGTTCATAGATTCAAATAATCTCTGCCGCTAAAACAGTTCTGGCCACAGAGACTTGAAGGATATTAATGTTCAATAGATGTGGCTTAAAGATCCAAGGGGCAAGAGAGTTTTGTTTGCTTGGGAAAGTCAAGCTTTACTTCAACACCTCGCTCGGAGACAACTCACCAGCACAGCGCTACGTGGACTCAGCTGCATCTTCAAGAATGTGGCCATTCGACTTAGAAAACAAATGTTTTGTTTGGTATCCAATACGATTTTCAGTTATTTATCCGAAAACACCTCACTCGTCGGAGGAGATAAATCTCTGCCAAATCTCGTGCTGTGCTGCTGTCTCATGTGGCTAAAGAAGGAACTCAACAGCAAATTGCAGACCACGCAACCAGAGTTTGTGCGAGTGAAACGACCATTAATCGTACAGCTGCACAATTAACTGAAAGTAAATACAGACTGTAGATGTACAGATGAGGTTAAACTATCCATCAGATACTTTACAGAAAATTGTAGGTCTGAGAATCCATGTAAAAATCCAACCATTGGCCATTTGGTATCAAGTGAGGACTGGGGAAAATGGTCGAGGTCTACGCTATGGTTGTGCATTCTGGAGGGTAGAAGGTTCCTTGGTGGCTCCTCAGCCAAGGACAGCAGAAATCCATGCTGAATACTTAGTCAACAAGCCTCATACTGGAGGATAATGCCTCTAGTTATTTTTAGTCAATAAAAAGGAAAAAAAAAATACCCAAGTGTGTCTGACAAAGAGGGACTGGAAGTGTTGGAGGATTTTGAAATGTTAAGACAGAAAGCTGCTTATTTCATTCAATTTGAGAGGTGAAGAGGGAACAGTGCCACAGTTTGGAGGCAAGAATAAAAATTCCATGAAATAGTCTCATGAGACAACTGATAGCACTCATCCATAGTTGGTGACACTCTGACTCTTTCATGAAAAAGGCAATTTTGCTTCTCAGAAAAATATTCTGGCACTGGGGATTCAAGAGGACAAGGCTCTCACGGCTATTTCTGACTTTCTAACCCATATTAATATCTACAGTTATCAAATCCAGAACTTCAAACTGTGACTTTGTTACAAAGAGGATTCTCAAAAAATACAAAAAGCTCTCTCTTTTGTCATATATTTACAGCTGAAAAAAATCCATCCATTTAGCCAATTCTTTCCCAATAAAATCTGCTATTTTAACGCAGCTTAACAGAGAAGTCTTATCAGGAATGAAGTTGTATTACACATCTCAAACCTATGCTAGCAGTTGAAGATACTCTGAAAATAATTTAAAATAACATTTAATTTTACAGAAACAGGAATCACTTAAAAACAAGAAACTTGATTCAGCAGAGCGGGACAAAAGATTTAGAGCGATTTTTTAGTTTGAGTTTCTAAATTTCCCCTTTATGGCATATTTTTGTTCATTTAATCAGGTATTGTCTTTGATATATATAAAACTGACCTTGCACATGGGACCTGAAATACCTGAAATCCCATCTCCCCTTTTTAAAAAGCAACCCTGAGGTGTACTGTAATTACATAAAACCATCTCCCTAACGAATGAGTTAGAACAGCACATGGGGGAGATGCTTTGGAAAGGAAAGGTTGGTTTCTAAGAAAACTCACCATACAAAGGAAAAAATGTTTCTTGGACAGGTTGTCTGAAAATAAAATTTCCCTCTTCCAAAGAAAGGACAAACATCATCAAGCCTTGGAAACCAGCGGTGTTTTTTAAGATGCAGGACTTCTTGGTTTTCTGTTTGTGCTATAGGAAAAACATTGAAACAATTACAGAGAATACGGGATGCACATTTCTAGAAAGAATGGAACAAGACTGGCAAATGCAAACATTTAGTGTGGATTGAATTAATTTTGCATTGTAGCCTTTCGCACTTCTGAGGAAATTAATTCTGGGAAGTACAAGATGAGAAGCCACTGGCTTCTTTCCAGTACCTCCTCGCAGTCATCTGCTTGAAAATCAGCTTCAAAATTGCGTATTTATTTTGGATGAATTACCCCTTTCTAGTGTTTTGAACAGAAAAAGACAGACAGCTAAAATATTTACATTAAAGACTAGACACCAGTAGAAGAACTGCTAATTGTTTGCATGCAAAATTATTTTTCCTAAAAAGAACAACCAGCAATAAAGGTGACTGAAGGTTTGGGCATCATTCAAACTTTTATCCAAAGAAACGGCTACACTTCTGAAACAAACTGCTATCAACTCATGGCCAATGAATTATTCCGAATTAGGTATTACGAAAGTACTTGACTTTACAAACTAGCTTAGGAGTGAGCATATGGTTCGGGTCACTGGCACTGAGTGACTGGTTTTGTGAAATGCACACAAATGTTTTGCGTAACTGTAACTGATCTCTAAACAGGAATATGGGCTGATGATCCTGAGGCCCAAGTTTTAAACAAATACTCATGCAGAACCCACAAAATAATGTTTTTAGTACATGAAAAATCCCATATACAACACCTAGCTCAACAGTCACTCGTGTCAAGTCTGCTCACTTGAGTAAGTGTCCCTGGTGCATGATAAAGGTGGCATCTTCAACAAAACAAAATTTCAGTCCTATCTCTACATCCTTAATCAAACATTATGACACATGAACAGTTAACAACTGCATCTTATTTATACTATTAGATGTACTCACTACTGTGCTGCAATGTGAATGAAGTTGTTAAAATTTCAGGGCTCCGCCTGACATTTCCTCCTCACTCACACGCCATCAAACCGCCGCTGCCGGGATGTAAGCAGCTCCATTTGTTCCGAATGTCGTGTTTGGCGTTATGCTGTGGTTCAAGAAGTTGTAATCTGTACGGTAACATTTTGCCTGCCTGGCAACAGGAATGATTTCTATTTGCATGGTAATGAGACATTTTATTTGACAAGGTGTTGAAGGAAGAGATGCAATAATTTTAACAGTTGGGTGTTACACTTTCAAACCCATTCAATGAATCTGGGAAATAACATTGCTTCAATACCAAACTTCATGCGAGTGGACCATGGAGCAGGAAAAGGGACCAAATACTACTGAAAAAGTAATCAGAGGACCCACTTGCATTAGTTGAAATATTAAACTACACAGTACAAAGAAAAACCATTGCATTGTTTTACTCTGGATCCGTCCCCCATGAAGTAAGGCAGGCCCCACAGACAGACAGACAGGCTGGCAGCAGTGCGGAGGCGGACACAGTGAGATTTCCATCTCGCTTAACCCCTAACCGAAATGAACTTGGGCTCTACCTCTGCTCTAACCAAGAGCCTCGATGTTAACTTTAAATAATCTAATTAACCTGAAGTTTGCTATCTTCTCCCTTCTTTGCCCGACAAAAAACAAACTTTGCTTTTACTTTAGAAAAACTGGTATTCATATTGGATCATCCGTATTGATGAAAAAGCGATATTATCTTTGACCTCAGACGTGTAGCTTGAATAATGAGATAGGCATTTGACTAGATGATAAACAGAGATCTTATTTCCTCTGCAAGGAAGCACTGAGAAACATGGCTGAGGCCAGAGCAGCAGAGGTGTTCCGTCGGGTTAAAAAAATAAAAATCACACGGCTGCACCCAACCAGCGAATCAGGGCAGCACACTGACGTCACGGAAAAATATCTGAAATATTTTCCTAGATTCAAATTTAAAAAATATAGAAGGTAACTAGTTAACCTGCCAGTGTTTAACTCACATCCCCCCAAATTAATGGTACCATTTGTTTCCCAGGCCCTCAAGCGGGCTGACGCTTGGCCACTGCAACCAGCCACGGCTCCCAGGGACCCCCGGGATCGGAGCCCCGGGGCAGGAGGGGTCACAAAGAGGAATGAAGTCCTTGCCAATGGAAGGCACCAGAACATCCCTATTTTAATCCACACTCCAGAAAGTTGGAGTCGTGGAACAATGAGCTGCAACGCAGAGAGCGCCTGCTCCGTTCCATCCCTCCCCGAGCCCACCGCAATTCTCAAAAACCTTTAAACAGGTACTTTGGCCTGTTGTTTATTTTCTAACTGCTGGCAGTCTCCTAAAGAAAAACTTAATCAAACAGCGGCATAGATAAAATAAAACAATATTTAGCTTAAGGTAAAGGCGAAATAACCAGTGCTGCTGCCGTAGCGCTGCTGCGTGCCGGCTGCCTGGCCAGCCCAGCGCCGCGCCAGGGAGACACGTGCCTTTAAAAACTTCAGTTCTGCAAACAGGGAGATGCTGCTATTTCATTATTTCCTTTGAAGACCACTAAGCTCATCTAAATTATTCGAAGCGTAATTCAGAAAGAGGTTACTAACAGTTACTGAGAGGCCTTTTCTACCAGCGAGCTCCATCTGAAAATGAAGCATTTCAGAATTTTTGTTGCAAAACTAGTATTTCACTCGGCAACTGGGAAGTTACTAAAAGCAGCTGCTGTCCACAGCGATTGCATCTTCTCTCCCTGTCAGAGCAGACACTGAACTACTGCCAGAACGCCCACACTTCTTCTGACCTACAGTTCAACTCATGCAACAGAAGCTAAACCAGCATTGCCAACCCTCGTCCCACATTGCAACGTGAATCAAAAAAGCAGCAAGCGTTGCATTAGCTTTTGTAACCAGCCACCACTGCACAGCCCGGAGGCTTTTCGCTTTTCCTAAGCAAGTTTCAGATTTTGTCTGCACGTGCTTGGGTAAACTCTACAAGGGTTTTTCAGCTTTGTACATTCAAACCCCAAGCCACCTTTGCTTAGATGAAGATTACAGGACCACTTCAAGTCAAAAGAAACCAAAGAGATGTGGCCTACAAAACTGTATGTACTTTGTGTTTTGTTGCTTTTGCTTTGCAGCTGGAGAATTCCCATTATTGTATTCCATCTGCAAAGGTAATATTTAAGTGAATTCACCTATGACAGCTGTGGTTTTGCTCGTTACTCTGTGTATAAAGACACACCAAACTCTTCAACCAAGGTTAAGTCAGGTTAAACAGTACAGTTTTGAAATTGCCTTATGTTAAGCTCTGATGTGAGAGGTCAGCGAACCTTTTGAAGAGTATCAGAGTCTGACCAGGCGCGTGCGTCCCGACCGGGTGTCCATCCAGACTGCCGTCCCTGCCACACGCTTCAGGACCAGGACCAGACAAACGCCGTGACAGATGACTGTGTTCCAGCCCGCCCGTACCCCACCCGAACGCCTTTTCAATCCTCAGCACCATAGCGGGTGTTTTGTGGTCTACAGCACAGGGGTTACTTCGCATCTAACGTAACCGTACACATCATTACCTGCATAAACATCTCAACTCTGCCAAAAACGCTATAAATTTAGTGACAAAGCCCATGAACTTGTCTTAAGTCTCCTTTTTCCCCTCTTCTCCATCAAAATCTTCTGTTCTCAGAGGGAATCGAGGTCCCAACAGCCGCTGCAGGAGGGGAGGAGGACTGCGCACCAGCGCCCGAGGAGGCTGCGGTAAGAAGATGATGTGATTAGGGAAATTTAACAAAATAAAGAACCACCACGCCGGAGCCCATGCTCTCCTGTATCACAAGCACCGTTATTTTGATTCATATGTTGCAACTGAAGCAAACACCAAAAGCAATTTGTGTAATAATACGACAGAAAGTTAAACAAGAGTAAGCAAACCGCAGGAAATTCATCACCAGAGAACACAATATCAAACAAGCGTGTCCCCAGGAACAAAAGCGAGAGGTGAAGACAACAATGAAACAGCAAGAACGCATCCAATGTATACAAGAGGGAAAGCAGAGCAAGGGCAAGAAGCCAGACACATTACACATGACATAAGTAAATAAATCAAAGGAAGTGAGATTAAAACCTGAATTAACTGGAGGAGGGGGAGAGCTATAGCACCTGCATAGAGGTGTCCACCCCATGGAGATTAATATCACACAGTCTATGAAAAGTCTGATTTGTAGCAGCTGAGCAGGGAAAGTAAGAAAAAGATTCACATTTCAAAATCAGAGAGCTAAAAAAAAAAAATAACTAGTGCCACTATTCCCTGGTTTTCAAACCACAGCACCCATCTGAACACACAACAGGACTGCCCAAAGCAGCTCATGCTAATTTGGATTTATATTACAATAAAATCGTATTTTATTTTTGCTTTCAAGTGTGGTTAAATAAGGCAAATTTAAAACCAAACAGTCTGAAACCACTATTTTTTCCATATATGTTTTACAAACTTCTAATTCTTTTCTATGATATTGCCGCTCATGACTAGTCAGGGTTACTTTTCAAATCTTTTTGTAGACTTACCAAAAAACTAAATCAGGAAAACTTTAGTTTCACTGGGTTGTTTTATATTATTTTTTTATTCTGTACACAGTAACTTGAAGCTTCAGATAAATATCAACCGTTCTTCAGCTGGATATTTTGAGGTGTACCAACATCAAAGTCTCAACATGCAAATCAAGTTCACTTCAAGCACCAGTCTCACTCCGAACGGGAACAGCAGGAGCACGGAAAAAAGTTGTATGAAACTGTTTTCAAAAAATATTTAAGATTGTGGTATTTTTCTACAGAATAGTTCTGCCACTCGATGCTGCGGTGTAAGGGATGGGGCGGGCCAAGGACGGGGTAAAGGCTGAGCCGAGGCACGGTGCCGGGGCCGCGGGGGACGCAGCCGCCAGCCAGGCGAAAAGCGGCTTTTCCCAGAGCCTGCACCTTCTGTGAAGGGAACCGGGTCCAGGACAGGGACTTTTTCTTCCTCCTCCTCCTCCCCTGGCAGTAACAGCCCTCTGGGCCGAACCAGGGTTCAGCTCTCCCTGCAATCCTGCTAGAGAGGAAAAATACTCTAAGAGCACAGAGGAGAAGCAACACCTTCCTATCAGTTGTTCATAAATAAGAATACGCAGAAAGATGTTACGGGGACTTGCAGCAGCTTCTTTCATAAAGAAAGAAAATACAGAGGAGGATGGTCGTACTGCTTAATGTTATTTGGAAGTTTTGGCCTTTTCATGGTAAATTCTTTTCAATTTACCTACAGCTGTGACCATCTAGCTAAAGTGAACATGGGGATTCTGAAACATGGAAAAACCTATACCTTTCCCATGCTTTGGAGCAGAGCTCCAGCACAACTCAAGTCCAGGCCGGTGCCATTTCTATGCCCTACACAGAACAGACCACTGAGAGGTAAATGTTGAAGGATAGTGTAAATAAAGGCTATCAGAGAGCATAACCATAGCCATACAATGTTACCCTATAGTCTTAATTCTGGCTATTCATAAATCACATTTAGAAAAGGCAAGTGTGATATGATGGGATTTTACATTGGCAAGATCACAGCATCATCAAGGCAGCTATTACGTGGGCACATAGAACTGCTGACTTTTAGTAATTTCATGTGAAACAAATTCCTTGCCACTAAAGTAATAGTAAAAACAGTCAAGAGAATAATCGTATGGAAAAATATAAAACCCGCCAATCCTCCTTTCCCTCAGGTCTTCCAACCACCTGAACTGCATTATATGGGTTTTTCTTTTTTAAATAGAAAAGCCCTGTGAGAAATAAATAAAATCAAAGTATCCTCAACATTTTCTAGAGCATTTATCGATTACGGGATTTTCCCGTTAAAAATGGCACACATGCTCCTGCAACCCATTTGTCTCCTCTGTGCGTACAACGTTGCGGAGGAGGGCGAACGCACGAAGCAGCAAATAACGCACTGGAAATTTCAATTTTAGGTATGCGAGACCACAAAATTAATGAGCGTCTTTGGAGTAATAATTTGTAGACTTCACAGAGAACCAGGGAAGATTATAAATGCTGTTGACCTAGAAGAAGTAATAGAGAATTCAGTATTCAGTACTGAAGAACAATTTATAAGTGAATAAAGTCTAGCATGCAATATGACTGCTTTCTGTTGACAGATGGCAGAGAAGTGTCTTCTCCATTCTCTCTCATTAAAATAATTATGGCAATGTATGTTAGCCTCTCTTCAAGTCTGGCATTTTCACAGCACATACAGGGGCATCATCATTGTAGGAATAAGGTTAAATAATAATGGAAACACATTTCTGGCATGCAAAGGGCATTTGATATTAAACTTACCTGCTTCCAGAAATAACAGCAGGGAGAAATTTGTTAGCTTGGAGTAAATGAAATGATTTAACTTATTTTAACAGGAGGTTAATTAGAGCTCTCCGCTAACTTGAGGAAACGCATCCCAAAACCAGGTCAAGCCATGGTTAGGCTGATGAGCCTCTGCCTTATGAAACTCCTCCAGAACCAGGCTTGTTTCTTGTTTTTACCTTTGCTGCCAATTGCTCACTGTAAAACTGCAAATCAGATGCAGTCCAGTGTGAAACTTCTTCCACAGCTGTCAAATAATAAAGTCTGCAAAACTACAGAGGAAAAAAAATTTAGGTTACTAGAAGCCGTGTAAAAAAATATTCCACGTTCAAGTGTATTTCTTGCACGGCCAGTACGTTTGTGTCTGCTGCTCCAGCAAACACCGAGGGAGGCTGGGTGGCGGGCAGGGAGGCATACAGCCTTAGCCTAGTTATCCCCTGCGCTGCTAATTACTCCGATGGGTAGGTAGTGACACAAGTTAATTACCACCACGTAACGGGGTTTCAATACTGTAAGTCAAGGTCCCCGCCGTAACGCGTGACATTAACACTGCATGATGTCATGGCTGAGCAAAAATTACCCGGTGTCAGCACTGTACACTCCGCCGTGTCTCGCTGCTGTTCTCCCCAATATGATTCACTTTCATTATTTATGAGACTTGTCTCACTAACCCTCAGCAACGGTTCCAAATAATGATAGGAATCTGTCAGTGTAGGATTGTATTTCTCAAAACAATAACCACAGTTCCTGGAAATGTCAATATGTCAATTGAGGGTAACACATCTCTCAATAAACCAATATTTTGTAAAAACAAAACAAAATCTAAAAAAAAAAATCACGCACAGAAAATGGAAATTTGAGCTCCACTGAGCCCTCCTCTTACAGTGCTGGGCAGAAAAATTAATCCTTCCTGCCAGACGGTGGAGACAGAAAAACACATTTCTGTTTTCCCCAATTACAGATCTTGAAGCATTCAATATTTTAGTACTTAATATTCATGAAACACCATGAGAAAGGAAATGAGGGCCTTGACAAAAGTCAAAGAGCTTACACTACAGCAGAAATCAAACTGAAATTCAAGCTATAGAAGAACTAACAGGAGCTATATTTTTGACGATTTCCTGAAAAAATGGAACGTTAGAATTGGTATTATTTCAAATGGCCACTGAAGTTGCATTCAAAATTGTTTTCAGCAAGCACTTCACTGTACAATCCTGCAGAATAACAACATCTTACTCCTAACAGTGGAGAAGGTTGCAGGAGCCTCGTTCATCTCCTTTATATAAAGCTTAGCAAAAAACTGCGCTAAGGATAAATCACACAGTCCTTAACAGTTCCGCCCTGAACCTAACGATTTAGAAATTTCAGAGCTACTCAGATGAATTCCTGTACCACTTTTGGAATCAGCCTTGCACACATCTGCATTTTAGCCTAGGCCAACGAGCATAAAGGTGATGATCAATCCCTGCCTTCAGTTCTAGATAACGGTAACCTTGGCTTTACATTTCCATCCAAATATCCATTCTCTCACATGCTTAGAGGCCAACGTTAATGAAAGGAAATATTTTTTATCAACTATGCAGTTCCAAAAGTATTTATGTAACTATGGTGTAGCTATATGAGATCTATATAGACATACTACATTCACTGACCAAATATTCATCTCAAGTGGTACTTAGGTATTTAGGTGCTACAAAGCAAACCCTAAAAATGTGGTAAAGCCATTTAATTTTTCAGGTTACAGGACTTTTTTTAAAGGCAAAAGTTTTTCCACAGAGGCCTTATCCCATCCAAGGTTTTACTATATTGACTTGCCTTCACAGGCAAGGGTTACAAAAGAACAGTTTCACCATATTACAAAACTAAACAGGGGAAGGACTTTCTCTGGACACATCAGTAGCATTAACAGACAGGTAGACAATCACTGAAGCTATTTCAGATGATACTTAAATTACCAGAAAATTTAGAGACCATTTGCCATTTCTGAAATTCTAGGGTATTGAGATTTCTAACACCAGAAGTGTAAACATAGAAAAAAAAAATCAAAGGAAAGCAAAAGTAAGTTCTACAAAACTGAAGGCCTACAGAAAAATGTGTTGATTTGTTAGAGGAATGTTCAACTAAAAAGCAAAACTGTTCTAAAGCAAAATACAAAGAATATTAAAAGCACTAAAATTTCTGTTCCCCATTGCAACGCTCACATCTGTGTGTTGGGAATAGGGAAAATACAGCCTATCTATTTTGAAGAATATAAATTTATCAGAACAGCAATAAATCCCTACCCATGACACAAACTACAAATAACTACACAGACCTCCCTAACAAATCATCTTGAATTTAATCTTTCCAAACCCAAAGACCATCGTATTTGGCTAATACAGTACATCTTTTTCCACCACTTGCATGGGACTTTGGACTGGAGTGATCCATTTATTTCTGACTTTTCCAGAAAATTCCAATTGTTAGAATTTACAGAGCAATGATTACCAAAGCTGTGAGACCTGATTTAAGAGAAAGTTAAATAAATATACCAGCTTCACATGACACTATATGCAGCATGCAATGTTAAACAGTAGGCAAAAGTGGTAATTAAACAGTTTATATCTTTCAAAATGCATAATCTCCAGTTATCAAGGAGCATTATTTAGGTCAGTAAATATAATGGAGTTAGGAAGGATAGCATGGCATTACAAGAGGCACGTCTGCGGTGAATGGCGGAGGAGCAACACGGATCTGCCAAGCCACAGAAGAGTCTCTCAAAGGAGACAGCAGAAATCTTTACTCTGGGGAAAATCAAAGACCGGGCTAAAGAAGCGCACAAAGGAGGAGATGGGCTGTCCTTCTCTATCCCTAGCGGTACAAGGCTCTAATCAGAAGGCAGGAGTAATAATTGGGTGATTTCTCAGCAGTCTTTACACGCAGTCATGAGAGCCATCGACATTAAGGATCTCCTTCAGAGGTAGCAAAAAATGACGAAGGATATAAGTATCAGAAGGCTACAGAGCTTGAGAAATTAAGGGCTATAAACAACCAGCAGCCGACGAGATGATCTGAGATACAAAACAACTGAAAAAGCCAAGCCATTAAGCAGTACAAGTACTGTGTCGCTAACAGCCACAAGTGTCGGAGGGCCTGAAAGCAGCCCGTGCTGTTCTTGTCACTAAGAACAGGAACAAAGCAGATGATTTGTCACTATACCTTCCATTCAGAACAGGACGATGAGTTTTTCCTCTGTAGGGGACACTGGTGACTCAACTTGTTCCTACACAATCCTGACTCATCGCTTGTTCCTCATAGTAAATGCTAGAAAACGAAGGAAAATAACATTTACCCAAATATTTGATAAAACTCCAGAAGACATCTATGCTATCGAGTTCCTTTATTTAAACAGCAGTAAGAAAATAATCCAGAAATACAGTAAACTTTGCGTTTCCTCACTGTGGCCCTCAAGGGTCCATCCTTCCCTGCGTCCTGCAACCACGGCTTGCAGCCGCCTCTGCCATACTGATCGCGCCATTAGTTATCCCCATTTGTTGTTCTTCCTACTCCCCATTTTATTTTCTTTCCTATTCTTTAGGTTTCTGTTCCCTGTCTGCTTGCCCACTCTGTATGCTCTTCTACATCTCCACTTTGGTTATTAGTTTTGTGACGGTATCTTACAAAGTTATGATTACTATATATCACGGTGCATCCTCATCTCATTTCCTCCAATTAGAAGCAGTTCTCCAGCTTTCCTCAAAAAATCGTTTTTTCCCCTTTTCCCTAGTAATACGTCGTCTTTGACACTGCCGAGTCTGAATGAACAGGAGTCCTTCACACTTCCAGTACTGCACAAGTTTCACTTGCCCTCCTACTTACACTGCTAAAATTTTATTTTATATTTCACTTGTTCACACACCTCAAACAATATTGACAAAACCACATTCCTTCACCCCACTCTAACCACCCTATCACCCCCAAGTACGTCCCCTGTAAGACCCTCCATCTCACTTACTCAACACAGTTCTCCCACGACCTGTATTTTTCTTATTTTCTCCACCTCGTCCTGCCCTCACAGCCAACCCAACCCCCTCAACAGTCAACTACACAATTTCCTTCCCCTGCATTTGCCTGGAAGAGTCACTTCTGAAATAAGGTCGTCCAAAGCACCCAACCTTTGGCTTGCTTTGGCACAAAGCTCACTGACGTCCTGCTTTCAGCTGGCCAGCCACACACCTTCGGTGGGTCTGCGGAGACCACCTTCCCTAAATGTCTTCCAGTCCCATAGGTCACAGCAGATGGGACACCACCAGGGCAGGGAAGCAGTAAAAGGCAGACAGACAGAAGTCCCCCTTTGGGCAACAACACTAGTGCTGTTCTCTGCTTTTTTTTTTTGTTTTTTAAATCCTCCATTTCAAAAAGGCCATTCACATTTGCACAGTCAACAACATTGGCAAACCCTTCTGACACCTACTTCTGCACACGTGTGTGTTCCTATAAATACGCTCAGGCATACACGCACACATATATATATAGATAAAAACCACAAACCCCTTAATACAAGTAACAGTGCTGACGTTTTCCAACTATATGGTGGGTTAATGATAAACTGTTGAATGTGGAATTATTACAGATTTGCACATCATTCTGGTTCATCAAAATTAAAGTTTCACCACCTGTACTAAACGAACTTTCTCCACATCATTTTGTGAAACGGCCCCATTTCGGTGTCAGTGAAGCGCAGTGGACAGGAGACTGAACAAAATTTGGTGTTTGCTACTAAACTTGCAGCTGCATCAGCAACAGTTCACTGGTGACAGGAGCTGTATTTATCATATAAACAAATAGGAAGCCATCAAATGAGAGAATTAATCTCCCTCCTGCGCATACGCTACCTTACACAGCCATGTACACGCGCGCAGCGCGTAGAGTTTAAACATCGGCTGGCACACCTATCAATCCGCGGCAAACTTATCATAAAGCAATCATAGCTTAATTAAAGGCAGAGAGAGGTCAATATGTTCATATGCAAGATGATTCAGTATGATATCACTTGGGTACAATCAATTAAAATGCACTGGGTATCTTTTAAATGGGAAAACCTGAGTAGGGAGCCTGTGGTCTACCCAAAGGTTTTGCTATGCTTTAAAAGCTTCATTTAAATATTTTTTTCCTTATTTATATGCACAAAAGTAATAGTTATATCAGATATTCATAGGTGATTTAGATGATTGATACCAATTTCTCTTCATAATATGACTAGCAAATAAAAAACACAGCAGTTGTAATATAAAAAAATAACATGTGACAAGGTTTCCTAAAACATTTCTATTTTGGACCTCACAAGCTAAATTGCTTTTGCTGGCCCCTTCCACCTCTCAGCATGGTTGACAGACAAATTGATCGAAACATCGGAAAATAATATGCTTGCAAAATTTCTCTGGGTGAGTTTTCAGTCTTTTGAATTTTTCATACAAGAACAAAATGAAAGATTGCCTCCTTGATTTTTCCTCCATTATGCGTCCCCATCTTATGTACTACAGGAACATACAATACTTCAAATAGCAGCAATACATTGTAAACAAAATGTATAACATTTTTCATAGAACACCCAAGCCGTGCGAAGTTAAAAGACTGGGTAGCAGGCATCTTTGCCCTGCAGATTATGTTGTTCAATTATAATGAATTCATACATTTGAAGTTGCCTTAGGGCCTCTCATTAGACTTAGGGGTGTTTATTACAGGAAATATTGCTTGTATCATTTAAGAAGCAAGAAGGCTAGATGATTTGATTAGAAATGTTGACAGTTGAGGTGTGTAAAAAATATGTCATTCACCCACATTTTCCCCCACTTTAATATTAGGATCCTTCATTTTTTATGAATTCTTTAACCCGTTCCTCCCCTCCCCGGAGCCCACGGCTGTTGCAGCACGGTCCGCTCCCAGGACCGCCAGTTCTTCACCAGGAACTGCTATTCTGACACCGGCCAACGCTTTTCACCTGGCAACCGGAGGAAAATACAAACGCTGCGTTCCCATCGCCGGCCCTGCCGCGGACGCATGCGCGGGCATCGCTGGCGGGGCCAGCCCGCGCCCTCCTCCAGCAGCGCCGCTCCCGCACCGCAAACCCCCAGGCTCCCGCGGAACCGGGACATTAACCTTCCTCGTGGCACGGAAAAGGCAGAATCTCATACATTTAAATTTGCACCTCATGAAATTGAACCGAATTATTTTCCTCGATAGTGCATAGGAAAGCCTGATAAATAGTTCGTCAGCTTTTGGTCCAAATTAAACAAGTCCTGAGAGGTTACCTTGAATTAAAGCAGTCAGCAATGTTGATGAAGTTTAAGGGCTGATCAGAAAGCTATGGGAAAAAAAAAAAAAATTATTGTTTGCTAATTTCTTGTTACATTTGCCACCAAAAAAATTAAAATTTTAATACTCTTGAAGAGCAATATACAGCACTCCTAATTCCTATGCTGTGTAAACTGACCCCTAAATAGGCTTTAGATGATCTATAATTCAGAGAAAAATAATTACTTTTTGCACAAGATCTTCTGACACCCACTAGGCTGAGCATTAACCTCCCCAAACTTGCTATTAGTAACCAGCAGCAATTTTTACAACAGCTTGAATTCACTGAGTGGTTGCTGCTACTCTGTCAATATGATTTCAGACCAGTATGTCCCTGATAACAAGGGCATATGTTCTTAAAGTGTGCTTATATAAAATAATGCAGCAAAAAGCATTAAGTAATTATGAGGACTGATAAGACAGACAAGAAAACTCAACTTCTGGGTCTCACTTCTTCATCGTATATAGTTTGCCTAGCTCAAATTGGGCTTCCATTTTCTGCATTACATTTAGCCAGAAAAATTTAAATGAAATACAGCTTTACTTTGAGAAATTTAAATAACTTAAAATGGGTATCTGAGAAGCAAACAAAGCTCTTGCAGATCTTTCAGACTTCAGATTTGATCACAGGACCATTTAAAAAGGAACAGGAAAAAAATTAAAGTTACCAAGAGTAATGCGTTGGCATTTTTATATTGGCGAAGTCTGCCCTGTGCAGAGGCAGTCTGTAAAGGCAGGTGTGGATTTAAATGGGATCTAAGCAATTGCACTGGTAGGGACGTTCTTGTTAACAGAGAGTTAAAGAAACATCAATGGTGTTGAAAGTAATTAGGCTAAAATGTGTGATGTATAATAATAATCTTGGAAAAATTTCTAACATGGACTAGTCAACTGCTCTTCTCCTCTGAGGACCTGGTATTTGCCATTTCATCCTGTCTGCAAAATATCACAGAATGTTGGTAGTTTGCAGCCAAATTTTGTTTTCCTACCACAAGTCAATAGAAACTAGACTTAAAAACCTAATTTCAGTAGTGCATTTGCATTTTTCCTCTCTAGTTTGTTAGGTGCTATCTATACACATATACAAATAACTACTTGCACTGTAATAGATACATATATTTTTAATAGATATTTATATTTTTACTGCATTTATACCCCTTAGCATCTATCAACCAAATAAAATTTAATCACATCTCTAAATGCTTGAGACAAAATTTCAATTTTCGATGCTTATTTTCTATTCAGCTGTAGAACAGGGTCAGCAATTTGATTTCAAAGGGCATATCAGAAGTGCTCAGTACTCGCACCCTCCGCAGCTCCAGATCCCCCCCTGCCCTAGGTCCTCACGAGCTCCGTACCGTGCACAGTGCCCCGCCAGAAGCAGCCCCGACAGACCCGCAGCCTGCGGAAGGCCAAGAAGCACCAAACACCCTACATGAGGCAATCTGGGTTTAAGCTATGCCTCCGCCAGCCCCATAGTGAAAACACCAACATGGCAGCCCTGGCTCAATTCAAAACCTACATATTTTACACTGATTGCCCTAAAAATACAGTTAATAACAGCACGCTCAGTTCATCAAATATTTTTCAACTCTACTGTGCAACAACAGCTACGTTTTAAGATCACACGATTTCTACGCAGCATCAGCAACACATCAGCTTTGCATTTACTATACCAAATCAACGTGTAGCGCTTCAGAAGTTGCTAATCTGCATTTAAAGATTCTTATGTCTCTTAAAAGACTTAACTAAATACTTTAGGGTGTTTCAACTGCAAGCTGCCTACTATCTGCAAATATCTATAGAACTAACAGTAGCGTTCTTAAGTTAGGAGTGACAAATACTAGAAAACCTCCACAATTTGGCTTCCATATCTCTGAATTGGTATTTCAGTGACAGATGTTTGTTGCGGCAAAAACCTCTGTCAGAACAAAATTAGGTGATCTATCATTTTAAGATATGGTCTTCATATACTGTTTACTCGAAGATATCACTTGCCTCAAGCCAATTTTGACCAAGAACATTTTGTGATATGGAAGTGATTTGTATATCATCATTTTTGTGATAAATGTAGCTCTTGAACACAAAATAACCTACTATTCCACAGTATTACAGTTAAAACTCCTTCACCAGTAAATCTGTACTACTGCTTTTATTACTACAAAGATACTGTATCTAGACTTCAATGCATTTCCCATTTTTATTCACTGAATAGGGTTGCCTGGTTTCTTGGCTTTACATCAGGGAGCTTGGCCCTCTCCCCCTTTCGTATCTGAGATGCTCCTCCAGTTTTGGGGGCACAGGAGGAGCACAGCATCCACTGCGACACGCACCTTTGCATTTGTTTCAGCAAATGGGGCAAGGGAAGCACAAAGCAATGCAACGTCTTCCAAAACGACAGTGCCAAGAGGCAGGGGCTGCCCTAGCTGTTCACGCGACACGTCGGATCCAAAACAAACCATTCAGTTCCACCACTAATATTTCAGAAGTACCATCCCTCCTCCAAGAGTCTAACGCCTTCTGACTCACCGATGATTGGAATAAACCAGCAGCCTCCACCTCGTCCCCCGTCTCCCGCAGTGGTAGCAGGGGAGGAAGGGGACATGATGACATAAGGGCTGAGAACCCCCATAAAACACACAGGTTGGACAAATCACGAGTGTAGGTGGGTGAGAGAACAAGAGGGACATCCCAACAGGGTGAGTAAACAAAGAGAAGCATCCATCACTAGACCTGGGGAAACCATCCTAAACAGTCAAGTTCAGGACTTTCCACCACCTATGCGGAATCTGACACCTCTTCAGGGACCCCTGGTTAGCAGCAACACCTGCAAACTAGAAAATTAATTAGGTACATAAATTATTATATAAGCCACTGAATAACCATAATTTAATAATGAGCTCTAGCCATTACTAGCCTTGGGTTAATCTAAAACAAAGTCCTAGCGATAAGGGGCTCTAGTTTTAAATCCTTCCTAAAGTAACAGCTGACCTAACATTAATCAGACCCAGAGGACAAGCCAGAGAGCAACACCACTATGCATTAAGACCAGTCCCTCAGCCATCAACTCACTGGATTTGCAGCCGGCCTTGTCAGGGCCCACAGCAGAAGGAAACTCAAGTCAAGAAGTGACTTGACTTGCTGCCCGCTCCATCATGGCAAGCATAGGCTACCAAGGTTTTTGCTTGTTTTAACTTAAAATGCAGTTTTCTTCAGATAAATGATGCTGAGGTATTTCAATCCTGTTAGTCCATTGGCACCCTGAGTAAAAATGGTCTAATTAGCTCCGAAATACAGGCAGAGAAAAACACCGGCATTTGACAAGTGATTCAACAGCGAAGTGTTTCACACAAGTCAGGAATGCTCTGCGGTGGAGCAGACACGGGGGCTCTCCCACCACGCACAGCAAAAGCTATAAAGATATTTTCATACCTGAGCCCAGAGGCCGAAGGGCGTCACTGCTTTCCTCATCGCTCAGGCCTCACCGCTCCACAGCTTGCCTTCCCGCTTTTCCTCTAGGAGAGGGTTTTGCACAGCGTATGGTCCAGCCTCTTAACCTTTCTTTGAGAGCTGACCGTAAGCCACCAAGTCATACCTGACACCACTTGCTTCAGCCCCTCAACCCAGTTGCACAGAACCACTTTAAGAAATTGGTTTCTGTCTTCTAAAACTGAAAAAAATAGTGAAAGTCCTTATTAAAGGGTAGGATCAACCAACACCAGTAGAAATTCTTTAACAGTACATCAGGCATGGTATAGCACAAACCCAATCCAGGGGAGCCAGTTGGAGTTTATGCTCTCCTGGCTCAGGTCCTTATGCTCACGCGCTCGTCTTGGCTACCCACACATCTGGAACGACCCTCGGCAACCCATCTGCTCTCTTTGTTGACCGACCAGCCGAGTGGGGCAATCCAGCACCACGATCTGCTCGGCACTATTTCTGGAGTAAGAACAGTGCTAAGGGGAAAGATGGTTTTTAATCTAGTTACAGGGGTAGGAGACCAGACTGGGAAGCACAAGATTTTATTGGGGGATGGTGGGAAATAAGTCTTATCATTAGGCTCATAACATTTGAGAGCAGCATTAAAGTTCAGAGCTACAACACTAAGATAAATGAGTGTAAAAGAACCACGAGTACTATGGCCTTTGTTCCTTTCACAGGCTGAGATTTAAAATAGCACAGATCAGGCTGCACAGCTAAAAATAAGATGCTGCAGTCTACACAGCTTATTAAATAAAAGCAGCTACGTGTCAACAGGTGTTAATTTTACTGCATGCATAACAACAGTTTTCAAACAAAATATCTTTTATGCTGGGAATTATGTGTATAGAATTACTGGTAGAAAGATTTTTGTGCTATTTAATGACAAGTGCCCAACTTGGTGCTCGGTAAAGGAAAACTGGATAGTTATTCACATGACATTCTGCTATAATACAGAGATTAGCTCAAGTATAAGTTTGTGTATACACCTAGAAAGCTTAGTAACAGACCAGAACTTGACTGTACTAGCTTCTGTACTAATAGGTAAGAGCCCAAGGCTGAAGGATACAAAGTCATTAGTAACTGTACCAAAGCCCGGTTAGGCTAGTATTGACCAATGGGTACCGTAACAACTGTTTTGAAAAAGGTAGAATGAGTATCTTGTTCGCAGAGGAAAGGGAAAGCTCTTTCTGGATGTATCTCAGAACAAAAGACTGCTATTACTGAGCCTTACGCTGCGATGCCCCTGGAACAGACTGCTTACTGTATGGAAAAAAAAAAAAACCTAAAACCCTGAAGACACACGCAGAGAACAGTGAAAACCTGATCCTCCTCTTCATAGCATCTTCCGTCTGATCACCTCCAGCCTACACCACAGGCTTGGTCTAGAAAAATTCCTCTTCTCTGTAGCAGATGAAAGGCTCCTCGTGGTCCCAGCACAACGTTGTTGCTCACCCACCGTGCTCCTCCTCGTACGGGAATGGTCCTGGCTTTAATCAACTGTCCTGGCTGGGGTGATCAAGCATTTCCTTCGACACAACTAAAGGTAAGTTCTGTCTTCGCTGGTTCCTATCGCGTATCGCCTCCTACTCTGCCCCACCGAAGGGGAGAGGGCAGAGGGCCGGAGGGCTGGGCTCAGCCCGCACCCTGGGAACACGGGTGAGGAGCTGGACAGGCAAACCGCCTCTTCCCGAGGGATGCGGTGGGCGGTGCAGCATGCTGGGAACTGACGGGGTCTTCCAGAGAGGCACCATTCATCAGGAGCGTGGAAAAAACACAGAACACTCAGGACACGCGATCAGACGTCGCCTATTGTTAGCATTAAATTCCAGCACACTGAAATACAAGACTGAACCTGTGTTCTTCTAAGAGCAGGAATTAGAGCATTCAGTGCCTCAAATTATAAAATATTAATTCTGTAGAGTTTGAGGGGAAAAACTGGTATTACAAAAGGGGGCTCTACTTCAGTTTTGAAGTCTTCCCCCGTGCAGGATTAGCAACAAATATATTGTGTGAGAGGATTCTTTTGATAGTATAATTTCAGGACTGCTGGTTTAATATGATGCAATTTTCCTTTCATTTTCAAAGTTAGAAGAAAAATCTTTATATTACATCCTCTGATCTTTTCACTTGTTCAGATCAATATGTGCAAGTCCTCACAAAAGGGAAATTCTCATTCACAGCTGATTCATAACTTAAATGAGAAAAATCATAAGTATGTATCTGTAAAATCTGCAATGATGCGCAAAACCGACAAATTTGAAAACTAAATACCAAAGTGTGCGTTAAAGCCATGGAAGAAAACCTAAGTCTTTCAATAGAGGAAAAAGGCTCGAATTTTTCCTTCTTGGGGAGTTTTGACCATGATTAGTTTGCATCTGTCACAACTGTCTAAACCAACAATTGTTTCCTTTTGCTATTACATCAAAACAACAAGACACCGTGATTTGGCCTACAGCAACATAACCACTGAAAGAAATTTTTGCTAGGGTTCAATTTGCATGATAAACTGTTGTTAACAGATACCATCTGTTTTTAAATTTAGTAAAAGGGCCCATATTATACAGCTCATTACAAATATTACTAACTCTTAGACAATGACTCCCGTAAAGTGTATCTTGTAGCTAATGAAGTAGAAAGCTTAAACAACAAATCATTTACAAGTTTTTGTACAGTATTTCTAATGGAGAGAGTTTATAATCATAGGAAAATGTAATCACTTATGTTAAGCAATCCATGGACCTAGTCAATGTAGCACAAACAGCCATTATGCAAAATTATGACATTAAAGGGAAAAAGACTATTGCAGACTTTGCATTTTACAGTACATGCTACGCAGGCTAATGACTTTGGAAAAATTAAACAGGTGAGACCCCTCACTTCCAAAAATAGTATTTTTCCACCAAATATGAAAAGCGTATTCAACTTGGACTGAGATTTGCTGCCCTGAATTAGACCTGACACCAGTAACAAAGGGGATTCTGTAATGGACATCGGCTCATACAATACGGTGCATTAATGGGCATCATGGTGAACATAATCTCTCAGGAACAGTCACAATAAAGATGTTCTACTGATTAATGTTCCACTAGGCCTGTATTTAATAATTTATATAATTTGTATTAACTTTAAAATTGCCATCACTATGGTGGACAAGGAAAAAACACAACCAATTCAATATAATAATGTTACACAGGAAAACATCATGCATTGCAATTAAAACTGTTAGGTTCGTACAGGAGTAACTGGTCAAGATTTACAGAGATGAATTCTTGTGAAACAAAACTGCGCATTTAAACAATATAATAAGTGAATACTTCTAAGAAGTCATAAATACTTTATAAATTACATAAATATTGGTGTTTGGTATTTTCACATGTATATTCTTATAAACCATGCTTTTAAATATTATCCCTATAACAATATATGCTTCTATAAAATTAACAAACTTTTATAATAATGACATTATCTTATAAAAAACTCTCCATTAATTTTTCTGCACTTTGAATTGAGAAAGAGAAATAGTAATGTTACAGTACTAAAAAATGGTCATTCTGCATCCTTGTTTTTATACAAAGAATTAAGCACCCCTTCCTGAAGCATTACACTGTGTGGTTCGTGGGTATTGGTCAAGAATATCCTATGCTATCCTATCAGGATGATTAATGAAGGCACCTTTTTCACAGAATGTCAGACTCTGCCTTTTTAACAACTGACCTTTCATAGAATACTACTGAACTCATAATTCCACTTTTGTTCAGTTTCTTATTAGTGGAGTTAAAATTAATACTTATGGGAATGATGGCTAAGGTGATGCACAGTAAATCTTATAGCACATCAACCTTCTGCACCGACTACCAAAGGAATAGCACCTGCATTTGTCTAGTTCAATAGCATAAGTATTCTAGTAAAACTCTGTGTCCTTTTAAAAGACAAATTAGGTCAATATTCAACCCTCTTTCAAGTACAAAGCTGTACATATGGAGAAGGACTTTCAAAGTTCAGATATCCTCGTGAAATAGTTAATGCCTACTGTACACAGAGGGATTTTTCATCCTGCTGCACCGTTTGAAACTTCCAAGACGATGTACAACAAAGCCGTCCGTAACTCGCGGTCACCTGCAGGGAGACATTTTAGCCACCCATCCAGACAGCCTGGTGGCTACAGTCTCTAAGTCCCCAGGACGGCCACGTACATCTCCATATCCTAAAAGCCACGTCTTCCAGCCGGGAGTAACAGCCCTGTGACGTGCCACCACAAGGGTTTTGAGGAAGTCACCGATGCCGTGATGATAACCTTATTTTTCAAACCACAACACTGAAAAGTGTCCGAGGTGAACAAAGGACTCCTGTTTCTTTGAGGTGTTTAAGATCCAACTTGCTATTAGACTTCTCAGGGAAGGGAACAACGGTGTAACATGACATTAACTGATAGTTTACTACCACCTTAGAACACCAAAAAATTAAAGCTGAATGAGCAAAATCCCAGGTGCCACACGAGTACCCACCAGCACTGCAGTCATCGGATGACATGATACCACAGGTCTCTGCAGATCCCCTCTTCTCCCAGGAGGATTACCATCACCTGCCATCCAGCCTTCCCGGCTCCATCACACAGTGGCTGCACAAGCCAGGGCTGGTTTCCAGCTCACCGCAACAGACCACTACCGTCAGCTTCTTCACTTCAATATCCCACCACTTCTCTCCCTGGAAATCAACACCTCATTTCAGCTCCCCTACAGTCTCCTCCTGGTCGTCTCCTCCATCTCAACGAAGACGAAAGATGATTGATGAAGGCTGACCACGGCCATCCCTAGCGTATTGCTATTGACACACCTATGCGGCCCAGGGTAGAGCCAGATGCAGGGATGGTCACGCTGTTCTAATTAAGCTGGAAAGTCCACACAGAAAAGACCAGGTACTGCATTGGGTACAAAAGCAACGTTGGCTGGATCAGGGTTGTTCTGTCCAAGGAGGTGTGATAACACTGCTTCATCTCTCTGGGCTCGGGTGCCATTTCTGTACCATGCTGGGCTCCTCGGCATAGCCAAAGCCCGTGGGCTGCTACAGTGGCCAGGGCCACGAACCCTGCTCACGCCTCCGTGCGCTGCAGTCCAAATGCAATTAATTAGAGGTAACTGCACGAAGGAATTGAGAAGATGCCTGAGCAAAAGCAGCTCAAATAAAATATGCCGGCATGTGTTTAGTTACAGGAGAACAACAACATTAAAAAAGAGTAAGAGATTAAATCTCCAGTAAGGATATTCATTAACAAAACCGGCTATATTTTTATGTGTTAAAAACACTGGCATCAACTTTTTCCTCAGTTTTATACATTAACATTCCTAAACCCAGAAGCTATCAGGCTACAGAGAGCTTTCTATCCTTGAAGATATTTTAAGATGATAAAGAGGTGAAACTTTTTATTGGTACATGAAGATCAAAATATATGCTCTGGCAGTGTTGTATCTGATGTCAAACACTTAAGACATCACACAACTGGCAACAATTCTGTTGTAAAACATGCAATAATACAAGCAAACTGCAGTTTAATTTTTCTCTACACGTTCATTCACATTCATGTGGAGTCCATTCACATTCATTATGAGAGAAGGCATCTGCATTATGGCTAAATATTGTATCTGGCAAACAGAACTGCGTTTGCACTGTTTCCACCCTTGCAAATCAAAGAGGCCAGAAGGATTTCACCCTAAATGAGGTTTTCTAGAACAAAGCTAGAGGACATTGGAAGGGATTTCAACCTCCCCTTAGAGCTCAGTATTTTTCATAAGGTCAGCTGGGTTGTAACTTAACTGTTCCATAACCCAAGACTCATGGAGATGTCCAGCTCCTCAGCAGAAACACCGTTCCTGTAACACAACCTAAGAACCTGACCATACTGCCCTTTCGGAACAGCCTTCCTGATCCTTCCTCCAGCCATGTGCTACACTAGTGAGTGTAGCTTGAGAAATAAAAACCACAAAAAAATTAATACTTTTTTCTGGAATCAATTTTACTCCTGCAACAAAAGAAAAAAGTATTTCCTTGCTCTTTCAGTTCTTGGAAACACTATCACATTGGGGGAAGGATGGGTGTTTTTCCCTGCTCAAAAACAAGAAAGATTTTACAACTTTGTCAGAGTTGAATATTCAGAGGTTACAAGAAAAAAGAATTATTTCTGAAAAACAAAAACTGTACTGAAATATTGGGTCTTCCCATTAATTTTGAAAATACAGGTTTGCGCATTCTCACTCAATTTGCCACAAGACAGAGGCAGAAAGCCCAAAGTTATGACTCTTCCATTGATCATGAAAAAGTAGCATCAAATATTTAACTCGCAGCATTTTCATATGAAACATTTTCATAAGTTTTGTTCATAATTTAACGTACACTTGTACACTGAAAACATGCACACAAGTTGCATATAATCTTGTAGAACATCTAAACATGATGAGATAGCGTGACCATGCAAGTAACTGCAAATGTTCCTTTCACCTGCTAGCCTAAACAATTGTGAACTGCGAATTCTTCCAGCCAATTCCTGCTTAAGAAGCCGTAAGCCAAGAATCAATTTTGTTGTACATGCATTTTAGAACAAGAGAAGAAGTGGTAGGAAATCTGAGTTGCACAGATACAAAAGAAATGAAAATCATCTTCCTCCAATGCTGAGGACAAGGTATCAGGGTCTGAGCCACTCTAACATGCAATATTATGAGTTCACACACTATGAAAACTTACTGCTCAACACAGTTGGGTATCTTTCCTTCAAAGATAACCACCAGTCCCACATAAAACCCAGAAACCTGGAACCCCATGCCGTACCTCTGACGTTACCTCTGTGTAACAGAAAAAATTGGTTAAGGTACACGAAGGAGAAAGAGTGCTTTAATAAATAAATTGCTCAAGACTTTGTCAGCCCTGCACTGAAGGGAAAACACTAGGAATGCCTAAGCACAGCACGGATACAACAGCAAATGTATTCCCTCAAGTATGAAAGACAATAACTACAAAGACGCAGAATTTTTATGGAGCGATTTACAAGGAAAGTGCAACAAGAAGTGCAGTTCCACATCTATCCCAGACCCAGGAACGAAGGAGACCATGGACAAGACGAAAACGAGAGCCACCAACAAGAAAATGAACCCCCAGCAGCAGTGGCCATCACAAAAGCTGCACAGCAACAGGAAAATCCTGAAGCACTACCATAAAACAGCTGGTGTTTCAACAAACCCAAGTAGAGGATGAACACCGCATGAAGCCCTCGATGTGCATCTCCAACACTGGCACTAAGCTCTTGGCCCACAGCAGTACCAGCTTCCCGATGGTAGGGTGAGGAGAAAGGGGGTTTTCAGTCAGCATTGCCAAGGAAAGACCATCCTCCTCTTCCTAGTGTCTACTTACAGAGATGAACAAATATAAATACATAACATTTATCAACAAGGGATAACCTTTCAATTTAAATGACTCTGCAAGAACCTTCAGAAGACTGCTGCTTGGTTCAGCTTAGCTCCAAGCCTCAGTCTCCAACTCTTCCCCGTGCAAGCAGCGAGGTTACCCAGCAAAATACAGATGAGAGCGCTACTGGAGGGATCCGCTGCAATGCACTTCCTTGGCGTGGATACAAAATACTTCGCAACCTCATCAGCTAACCAACACGGCTCCTGCTTTGTACAATAACATCGTTACTGAAAAGGTCCACTGAAACAGGTTCTTAGCTCTGTTCAGCTGATGAACCGCTCCGTAGGCTGAAACCTAACTCTGGGATTTCTGGTGGACATAAAAGTCACCGCATCACGTAACGCTGCCCACCATGCATGGAGTGATGCTGCCACCCGCATTGTTCGGTAAGGGTGTTGGGAGTGCACTTTTCATCGGTATTAAATAAACAAGGCAGTCATATGCTGGATTACTTAGCTAGAAACAACGGCATCAAAGTTTCTTTTAAATGATGGGACAATATTTAGAAAAATGTGATTATTTTAAAAAATTCAATTCCTTACCAGTTGAAAAGTTTACGCAAGATGGAAAGTTGGTACTTAACAGGACTCCCAATTTAAAAGTGCTGGATGAATAAAAAAGATACTTCCCAATTAACATACACAGATGTCTCTTCTGGAGTCCAAAACAAAGCAGACCTTTCAGTTCTGCAAGTGCTACCCTGACAGAGCCTGTAGTTAAGTTGTGTGAGTTAGAGTTAGCTTAGTCATAAATTATCCCAATTACTATAGATTTTTGATAACAAAGCGATAGACCTGAAAGAAAAGTATTGAGTGAAGACAAAGTTACAATGTGAATTGAGACAAAGCAAAAATGTAATACACTAAGGTGTCACAATTGGTAGTATTTATTTTGTTATTTCAGCAATGCTACTATTTAATAAATTAGTAAATTATGTGCTCATTCTGATAGTTCTGTTAAAGATTTCAATAAAACCAAGAATTAAGATGCGGGAAGCTTTTGGAATGAATATCAATAAGCAAACTTCTATAATTCAGAAATCCCTTCAGTGATCCAAATGCTAAACCCAACCTGAAGCAGCCTTTCACTGCCACTCACGTACAAGTTACAAAAAAAAAAACCAACAAAAAGTGAAAACAAATTTTTAGTCCTAGCATGCTGGACTTAAAAAAAATTACTAGAAGTGACTGTTTAGGTAACACTGCTTTCAAAGCGAGAAATTTTACTGTACATGCAATCTTGTAGCCTATGAAAGAACTGCAGATTCTAGATCCACATCACAGGGAAGCGAAGAGTCTGACTCATCCGAGATGTGAACACAGCACCATCAGCAAGTAGAAAGTGTTATCAAGAACGTATATCCGAGCTATTTTTTGTTTTCCTTCAGCTTCGTTATACCTGGGGATTGTTTTTTAGCCATTTGGCATCTTTTTAACTGTGATTTATCATTACTTCAGATAAAAGATTCTTTCTTCATTTTCAAATTACCTGCATGCACTGGAAATCATATATATCACGAATGTTTTTTTGTTCCTGTATTCTTTTGTTGCCTGCTTTTGTTATTGCTATAAGTTCTATGAAAAAGGATTTAAAAACGTATTTCCCAGAACAGCCAGGAAGCGAGACACACTATCACAACCCTGCGGATATCCTCTGTTTCACACTGAAACGTAAATCTTAAAACCCAGAGGATATCTGCATAAATGAAGAGCATCTGGACAACCTCAGAGTCACAAGCAATATTACCCAGCACACAGAAAACTTCTGACCTACACGAGTTGATAGGTGATCCCAACCATGACCAACAGAAATTGCAACCAACCCTGGAGCCGAGTAAAACGGGGATCTGGTTTAACAGACAAGTACACAACCAGAGCAGCAAAAGCAGGAAAAAACCCTCCCAAAATGTTCAAGTACAAAAAGCCTTTAAAAGCAAGCAACAAAACCCCCACAGAAGACCACATCCACCTTGGTTAGTTGTCCCTGCCATCAGCAGAAGAAATCAAAGAAAATCAGACTATTTCAAAGAATTCAAGTAGAGGTGGAGAGAGTCAAGGCAGTCTAAGGTGCTCTGTGTCGGGGAGACGGAAAGGGTGCGACCCAGAGATCACGTCACTCTGGACTTTTGAATTTCAGAGGTATAAACAGAAGAAATTTTCTGTGTTCTTCAAGTGTTCATGTCAGCATTTAAAATTAGAACAAACTGTTTTCAGAGGTGAAGAACATTCATGAGCTGTGAAGAATGACTACTTCCAAATTATTGAGGTATTACATTTCAAATTGCCTTAATATAAGCTGATTTATATTTATGACCATGTTTCACACAGTGTTTAAACTTTCAAAAACTCCTCCCAAGTCAGATCATTGAACCTGAAGAGTTTAAAAAATAAGGCAGGAAATATTCTCCATCCTCCTTCTCCCTTATATCCAGGCATCTACACGCCAGGCTGTTAAGTGCAGTTATCCATCACAAGAGGTTTTCTAAAAGTTGTATTTTGGTCAGCACGCTTGTAATTTATATATTATTCTACTGTAGCACTATGTACCCCAGGAGCTCTGGGTCTACTGCAACAGCCAAAGACTTCCATAATGCTTTGTACATTAATAAATGCAACTACTGTCTGATAGCCGTACGTATTACTAGCGAGCAGCATGCTTTTTATGTTTAGCATGAACTGATCCATCCAGGGACCCAGTAGCCACTCTTTCAGGAAGACTTGTTCTCTTTGACAGCAATCTTATTTCACTTTTAGGAAAATTTAGACACTTCCTATTGAAGCACGAAGGACTATAAAAGCATCTGTCTTATTAAAGTGGACTTTTGAGGCCTTTCAATGAGTGACTTCAGTGCCACAGGTTGGTTGAAGCAAGATAAAAATAAACAGCTTGCCATTATCTGTTAAATAAGGACTTGAGAAGCATTTCAGTGTTACACCAGGACAAAGCTCCCCTCCTCTTGCCCTTGTGGAAAGGGCTGTACCACAGCTAAACCACAGCCCCTATCCTGAGACTTTGCAGTCCACATGACTGAAATAAACTTGAAAAATAAGCTAATGGCCCAGAATTTTAAGAACAATCTGTGGAATCGTACGTTTTCGTAAGGTAGGCAGTCTACCAACTTGGTTCTGCAGATGTGACAAGAAATGTCTAGCTGTCCAGTTCAATGCATGTCACAACAACTAGTCTTTTTGAATGTTTTCTTTCCAGCTCTGGAGCAGCTTTCCATCAGGAGTAGAAAGCGGTCACCATTTTTGCAGCTAAAACTCTGTTAGTAAGCGCTAGATGCCACCCCTCGTCACAGGAGCCAAGCTGACACCAAGCTAGGCAGTGCCCGCCCAGCATCTCCAAAATAAGATATCCATGTGTGTATGTATATTTTAAAATCGGTGGCAGCACTATATGCACCTGCATCGTAGCACCCATGAAACCACCTCATCCACCCTCAAAGACTGTGTAACGCCAATGAAACATGACCAGAAGCAGGACACACAGCGAGACTGTGTTAATCAGCATCATCTGAACACAAGCAAAACCTAACTGTGGAATGACAAAACCATGCACCAATAAAGTAGAGGAAAAACAAATGGCAAGACAACAACTGACTGATAATCTAAAGTACAAAGTTATTTTAACTTCACCTCATTATTTCTTGCTCTGAACTAGCACAAGCAGAAGAAAGGTCCTCTGCAATAGTCCTGTTTCACACCAGACAATCCTTACATCATGTATAGATCTACATTATTATGAAATTCCTTAGGAAAATAAAATACAATTCAAAAAAATCTATTAGTATGAATGACAATTTCCATATTAGCAGACTACAACAGTAAGCCTCCCAAATGTCAACATTAACTAAAGAAATTGATAGCTGTTCAAAAACTAATTTGATTAGCCGGTCACCAGGATTTCACATTTGCTGTCTGTGGTATAACACATTTACTCAGAAGTTTAGAAGCAATCCAAAAAAGCTTTTATCACCAGCAAGCACTCATTTTAATAAGCAAAGAGGCAATTGTGAGTATTTATCACTTGAAGGATTATAGGCACTAAACAATCTTAAATTCTTCAAAAGGCAACTACTTAACCAGAATCTGAGAGCTAGCAGATTTGGGCTGCTGGGTGTCTATCTACAAGATATTTATCCTTGGAATTATTCTCATTTAATCCTTTAATGAATAATGTTTTAAGGAATTTGGGAAAGGTAGATTTAAAGACTAGGTAGTAAGGCAACTACTGATAACACCAACGAAACCATCCTAACACTGACTAGGTGGAACAGGTCACATTTTTTCCTGGTGAAGAGATAACTCCGACAACGAATTTAAAACTGAAATATTTTCTGACAGTTTTTTCAAGAATCCGAGGAGGACACAGTTCTGTTCAGCACTACTACATTGACATTTCCTTCTCAATCGATTTGCGCGGAGGTCTGCAAGATTAAAATAGGCTACCTTTGACTTCTTTCTGTGATTTCATTAAATCCAGCACAGTTCAAGAAACTGTGATAGCAACTGATATGGACCAAGAATTAATGTCCTCTATCCTATGCTTATACCAAAGAAGCTGTGAATTTGAAACAGATTCAAAACAGAAATATTCCCAAACTATCATTTCCTTAAAACAAGCAAAACAAAGTGACACCATAATGAAGCAGCAAAATAAAAAAAAAAATCCAACCACAGTAAGGTGGTCTCTGTTCCTAGAAAGTTAAACTTAGTCAAAGAGTTGATCAAAAATATACCAAGATTTTAAGAAAAGAACTGCAAAGCTGGCCTGTTGTATGTTAATGTCACCAAGATTTGGGGACAACATATCTTTGAAAGCAAAGCTCCCGTTCAATTTTTTGTGGAAACATTCTTACTGGTGATTGTTTTCAAGGTGTCTTAACGCAATCACAGGCTGCCAGGATAATCCTAGTGAGAAAGGACCTCAGGAGGGCTCCAGTCCATACCATCCTCCCCAGGCTGGGCTGACAGAGGCAGCAAGAGCCCCTTCCTTACCTGGCTCCATTGCCACCCGGCACCTTATGGCGAGGGACTAACCAGCTGGCCTGTTCACCAGGAGCTGCCCCTTTTCCTTGTTCAACCTCTGACCACCAACACAGCAGCAGAAACTCTTCTTGTTGCCTTTCACGCCCGTTTCAATTCCTAACCCCAGCTGAGGTTTTGCTTTCTTGACATCATCCCTACAAGCCTAGGCAACGTTTCCAAAAAATCTTCCTTTGTATCCTGCGCCTTCCCACCCTCGTGCACTGCCTTTCAGCAGTGGAGCTCCTCCATGCACTCCCCGCCTCGCCACGTGGTCTCCTGACACGCTTGTGTCTCCAAGTGCAGGGATGGACCATTCTTGAGCACAAGGATGCTGCTCTGGAGGGTCTGACAGCTTCCCTGAACATCTGCACTTCCCAGCTGCCCCCCATAGGAGGCCGCCTACCAGCTTCCCAAAAATCTGCTCTCCTAAAACCACAGCCTGCGCACTGCTGCTCTCCTTCCTCAGCCCCGCAGGATCCAGCAGCAGTGTCCCACAGCCCAGCCAAGGCTGCCACCAACCCCACAGCCCCAGACTGCTCTTCCTCATCAGTGAGCAACACATCCTGCTGTGCACCATCCTTGGCTTGCCCATCCAGGGCCATGCATCAACAAAGCATCCTTGATATCCTCCAGAAAGCATCTTGAGAGCTTGAATCCCACCACATTGCCTGTTCACAAGATACCAGCAGGGCTGAAGACCACCATGAGAACAGGGGTCTGTGATTTGGAGACACCAGCTGTTTAAAGGCGGCTTCCATGGTTCATAGCAAACTCCCACCGTGTCACTCTTACTGGCCTCTGGCACATAATGCTGGTGGCATGGAGGAGCTCAGTAGCTGCCTGTTAGTTTTGATAACTGCTTATCCCACACTTAAGACTTTAAAACTTTCAGTAATGTTTATTCTTATAAACTACATGGGAGAACTACTGAAGCCAAAGTTCCCAGATGTCAGTGGGACTTGGATTTGAGTCTACATAAATTAGATACTTAGATTTAACCCTCAGAATACGTATACAGTTTAAGTCACCACGTTTCTAGGAACGGCTCTGTACCTAGGGATACCGACAGCAACCGGAAAACCCAGAAGCTCGAGGCATTCAGAAGAAGCCCAAGGCGTTCAGAAGCCGCCCGAGATCTGGGACATACAGCAGTGCCCCACTGCAACCTTCAGCCTTCCTGGCTGATGTAGCACCAGCTCTGTTTGCCCAAACCACAAAGCAGTAGCCACCCCATCCCTGGGCGAGGTACTTCACACCGCTGCTAGCAGCGCTACTTACCAGAATTTTAAAATTCTGATGCAAAATGACAATGAGATGAGATGTGATATGGAAACCAGTACTAAATGTTTAATATGATCAGCAATTCACAATTATTTCTGAAGTGTCTTTTTCTGGATAACTTTTCCACTGCATGATCCTAGTGAGAAGATAATATGAGATGCTGCTTTTGAATAAGTTATACATTTCCCTTGCTTTACTTGAACATAACAATGCCACCGCTATTAATATTTTTACTCTACAAAACAGCACTAGCCTTCCAAAGAAAAAGTCCTTGACCAAAATACCAGAGGATATTAAACTGAGAAGTGATCTACTGATGCAAATCATTAAATCTATTTGCATTTGCTTACTGAACCCTAACACAGAAATTAAACTACATAGTGTGGGAAAAAGAGCTGGTTTTGCATGGTTAAAAGGAGACATCTTGGAAGATCCAAGCTCTATGTCATTAATTTTCCTTCTTCCCCTCATTAACAAGTAAAATGTTTTCACTGCTTGAAAAGTTTTAATAAATAGGAAAAAGCAGGGCAGCTGACATAAGTTTTTAATGTAATATACAAGAGCTTTTAATATTTTTACATATATTAATGTAAAAGCTAAAAATAAATGTTAAAAGGTTACATTTGTGAAGAAAGAAAAATGGCATTTACAGTTACAGGATAAGGTTTTAGAATTTAACTCTTCATTTTCCGGCACGGTGTTCTGAAGATCATGTGCAATTTAACTGAAAATCAATATAACGGCAAAGGTGAGCCGCTGCAGAAGAGGCACCTGTGTTAAGGACACAGATTGCCTCACGCCCCTGCGCTCCAGGATGATTTACTGTGCTTTGTCCTACTAAGTTACAAGTCTTAAATTCTTAGAGAGGGAATTAAGGTAAGCATTTTAAGAACAGCTATAATTAGCAGAGGCATCAGTAGTAAGTGATCTTTGTGATTTTTTTACTGCACATGCATGAACGAAAGTAGCAAACGACAACGAGATGTTGCAGCTGCCACCTCCAGCTCGAGCTGGGCAAAGCCACCCAACACCAGATAAACGCAATCAACCCTGGCACTTCTCAGGCCCTGTGCTCTGATCATAGCATTTCCAGAGTCAAGGCTCTTCAGGTAGATATCAGAGACACTTCTCATCAAAACACTTTTTGTAATTCAACTTTCTCACTTAGGAAGAGCTGCAAGAAGGGTTCCTGTTATCCAGATGGGTGTCCATGCTTATACTTCACTGTCTAATCTCCAAACAGCTCTGTGGCTTTAAATTTTTTAGATTTTAGATTTTTTTGGAGGGCTAGAGAAGCCTGGAAGAAAACCAAGATGGAGAGTTGCAATATTTAAGAATACCCACTAATTCCAATACATAATAGAAACATAATCCATGTCATTATGCAGCCCATTTTCCCATCTTTATAGCAAGGATTTGCAATGGAAAAATGCTCCACTGCATTAATCTACCTCTGGCACGAGAAGTGGAAAGGTTCCACTCATGGCCTGAATTACAGAAGAGTTAGTAAATATACACCAGGCATAGTATCTGTGGCATAGTATAGGGCAGGGTGTCAGGAAAAGATTTCTTTCCTAAGAAATTTCTTGAAGAGATGATGCTGCATAGACAAATTCTCACACTCCTCTTCGGCGAAATTATTTTTCATCACTATTACAGCACTACATCTTCTGCACTAGAAATAAACCCATCATATTTGTGGTATTTTCAAGTGGGTGTCTGCACAAGTTATATTATCTAATACAGTTTGTTGTTATTTTTGCCATTTTAAAATATCATCACTGTAAAATGCGATCACGGGGTTGTTATAACATTCCTTGCTTTAGAAGTCTTGGCCAACCACCGAGGTTTACAAACACACACCAGTCAAGCAGCAAAGCTTCTTGTTCTGCACACTGAAATAGGTATTCCACTGTTTTGACATGGCATTGCCCTTGTTAACATTAAAGGCTTTAAAACAGATTATTATACCATGAATAACTGCCCAATAAAAATCTGGATTATTATTATTTTTTTTTTTAAACAGAGCTCTCAAAGGCTTCTCTGGCTAGATTTAGGGACAAAAATGCAAGTGTGAAGACTTTCAAAAACAACTGCTATTTGAATCTTGTAATACTGTCTTTGACAGACAAATAGAAATGCAGCAGTGCTGTCAGGAAAAATAACACATCTAAAGTAGAGTATTGATTACAGTGGAGTCGCTCGAGATTCACTTCAGTTTAAGTGAGAGAGGAACGTGGGTTTTGCCAATCATGCAAAATAAAGTTCACCATCCACACCTGACAGTAAAACTTATCCTGCAAACCATTTCTAAAACCATATCAAGCTACGTATTTGAGCTGTACTATGTGTAAGGCTTTGACAAAGTCTAAACTTTCTACATGTTTTTAGAGTTTGTTGTTTAAGTTTTTGAAACACTATTTCCAATAAAAAGTTTTCTTATCTTGATGCAACATAAACAATCTGTAGCATCTCCACAAGAAACTAGGAAAAAACCTAGCCCAGTTTATTTTTAATAAAAGGAGGACTATGCTATATAATAACTCTTCCTGCCACATCCATTGAATCTGCTGAAATAAAGATTGATGCCTGGATATTTGTAGACACTTCCACCAGAGAAGGCAATATTTCTTTTTTCCTTTTTTTTTAAATATACCACCTTCCTGTTATTTAGAAGTACTTTGAAGTAACAAGCATCATCTTCCTATTACCCTGGCATCTGCATGTTTTGTTTCTAAGACAAGTGGCAGAAAACTCAACAAGATTTGTGAGACCTTAGTGCCACAAGTTAAAAGGTATTCAGAAATAAAAGGCTTAGAAAGAGAAACGTGCATAAGACTGAACTTTCCTTTTGACAACTGTTCTACATGGGCACTCAAAACATGCTTTCACTTTACTCATCAATATGAAAATCAACACTGTCAGGATTGTGAGGGGTTAAGATGCAAGAGAAGCAGCCTGAAGACCAGACCAACACCGGGCACGTCCGTACTGCTGCACTGCCTCCCACACAGCGTTCCCCCCATTCTCAAAGGAACCGAACGTCTAAAATCCTGCGTGGATTTTGCCCCTACGTTGAACAAGCATCACCCCAGAAGGACCAGGCGCTCTCCGAGCCAGCCAAAGGAGCACTTTGAAGCTTGTGAGAACAAGGTATTACAGATGCAAAGAATACATGGAGCAGACCAAGCCCTTCACCTAGCCGCTACCAAAGGACTTAATACACTCAGACTCGCATCACATGCAGACTGTGTCTCAAAACCTAATCTGTTTATATTAACGCCTACAAAAGATCCATCTAATGAACCATTTTCCAGTCACTGTAAACAGTAATTAAATACATTAAGCTATAAAAAGGAAAGTGCCATGCAAAACATACTTTGATCATTGATAAGTGCCGTCAGCTTGGATGATTACGGTATTTACAAGAGTAAGTGCTCTGTTTTAGCTGGCAGGAAAGCGATGCATCTGGACTTGTCCACAGTTGGTGTTTTAACATCTTCCCCTATGGGAGGACTACAACCTTACAGAGGACAAACACTGCTGCAGTACCAGTTAAGAAAACCAAGCAAAAATAAATAATAATTTTCCAAAAAGTGCAGAGATGTTGAATTTTTTTTTTTTGATGTTACAACTCATAAGGTCTACATACCGCATGTGGACCATAGGATGACTTCCTACGGACAGTGGTCTTGGTCTTTGAAATAACCAGTGACACAGCTTCACTTATACAAGAATAAGGGTTGTAAATAGAGCTGCCCATCTTCAGCAGCAGAAACATCAGGCTCTGCAGAAGGAACAGAACCCTGTGGCTTGGATCCACCAGATGCACCACATCTTTCCTCAAGAAACAACCTGGAGTCTATAGAGCCTATGGTACCAGTAGCTTAAGTTTCAAGCAGGTCTCTAGTACACCTTTCCCCTCCCTGCTCCCGCTCTACATGTAGAGATCATCCCAAAGCCATCAACTTCTTTACTGCAAATATATACTTCTCATGAGGTTTTATCCTATACTACTTTAATTAGAAAGTCTCTACTGTTACATAATAATTTTAAGGAAGACCTGAATGGGGACGAGTGGCACCTCTTTCAAGATACACTGCCAATAACCCTCTATTCACATAAGTCACACCAGGCGCTCACGGTAAACCAGAGATCTATCCAAAGCGGCTAAGCGGAGTAGTCGCACACCTACCTCCTTCAGTCAGTTTTTAGTATGTCCCCGAGCTCCACTAAGTTTCTTGGCCTTGGCTGATGCTTATTGGAAAAATAGGAGGAGTGGCACCCTCCCAAATGCCTCCCACTTGTGGCATCAAAGTGAGATATCACTCACAGTAAATTTTACAGTATGAGGAATGAAACAGTTAGCAAAGTTGACATTTAAACCATCATCACTGGCTATGATTAAATACCTCAGAGATGAACAGAGTGGTTCACACCTCTCCGAGTTATTGTTCTAGGCTCTTATCAGACTCCCGTACACCGCTGCATCCGCTGCGTTTTCACACACTTGAGATTTTCTATGAATCTGTAATAGCTGGAAACCTGTTTAAACTGAGATTCTGGAGAGTTTCTGATAATGTTAAACTGGCAGAGAGAGATTGACTGAAACCCTGGCGAACTTCTTGAACTGCAGATTCACCCTTAAAAGGTTTAGGCAGATTAATAATATGAGAATGGCCAAACTGGCTCCCTGTTCCTCCTTCTCTGATCTCTCTCAGTAAGATGTAGGGAAATGAAACACTGTAAAGAAAATTGCAAGTAACCTGCAAGAAATACAGCGGGCAGATGGGATCACATTGCTTCCAGAAGAATCTTTCTTCTGAAAATAGCATAAAGGGAAGTTGGGGGTGTTCCTGCACCACCAGGAAATGCACATTTTGACCATTCAAGCAGCGGTAAAGCAAGCTAACCTGCCCAACCTCAGTTCGCAGTAACATGGATGAAATACTAAAAACTCCTTTGCAGTCCCTTGAATTCAAGTTCGCAGCCATACCGACAACTCCCAGCTCCGAGTCCCTGGAGGAGGAGCAGACCACCTGCACACGTTGTCTCCTGAAGGAGATGGAAGCTCGGGTTCCTCTGCCGAGCTCGAGCCGGCCATGCGCCCCGGCAGCGCCCGGGCTGGAGCAGCAGGAGCCCAGCAGCAAGGGGGTGGCTGTCCCCAAATCATCCAGATCCTGCCCAGCGCTGGGCCCGTCCAAGGAGGGCAGCAACAGACCACAGCCAGCTCAGCTGAGCTTTGAAGCGGAAAACTCCATGACTGCTCATGGTGCCATCCTTAAATCCCATGGGGAATGTCAATAGTAGCATAATCTGGGATCTGTGCCCACTCAGAAGGCAAATTTAACTTTCATTTCACATGCACGCTCATCAGTACGCAGTAGTAAGTTGCCCTGTTTCTGACCCTGTGCCCAGCAGGACAGGATTTTCCAACCACACACTGGAAGCCGTTTCATTTTACCTCAAGGCATGTTATACTACTGCCCTTTCTTCTACTAAAATCTTCCAGTTGCCACCATATTTCACTGCATTAGCACATCTGCCAGCTTACACAACCCGTGCCACATGCTGACTGCGCAGGGCGATGGGAACTTTCCTGAGGGAAGAGGGAATTCCTGAAAGAATCTGGATTTTTCCAACAGAGGGAAAAAAACTGTTCCCTGCTGCCATCTCAGCTGCCAAGTCAACATCCCCATGCTTCCAAAGTATCTTCTGCTGTAAATATTTAGCACAGGAAAATACAAGCATGGTTTCTGTTACTGTTAAGAGAAGTCAAGCGCAACTCCCCACTCGCCCAGCGGATAATTTACCCTTCTGGCTCAGGAGTAAGACAAGGCTTCCCAAAACAGCCGTCCCAAGGTGGGAACATCGCAGACGATAGCGGAATAACGAAGAAAGCTCATTCTGAAACGTCAAAGCTGCTAAAGACACTTAGAAGTACAATGGCAGTAAAAAAGTGAGTTTTTCTTTTGGACCTGAGCAGAAAGAGTTAAACACTCGCAATATTTCAAGGCAGGAATATTGGAGGAAAGAAAACCTTCTTGATCAAAACTACTGCTTATATTTGTATACACTGAAAGAAGAACTACAACAGCTGATATAGTACTAAACATATACATACAGGATACACATACTTTTAGTTCTTTTTTTGAAAATACGAACTGTGAATCTGAAGTTCTTAGAAACAGACAAACTGATAAAAAACAAGCTTCATCCTCGGTATACTTCTTGCCCCGCTTTACAACCCCGAAGCAACATACTCCAACTTGTTCCAGAAACAGCCCAGTGCAGGGATCTGGGGACAGCCACGCGCGCACCTCCTTAGGATGCTGTACGTAGGTTAAAACTACTGCAGCCTCCGTCGTACAGCGTATGGGTATCAAACGCAAAGACTTTGATTATCCCTAAGCTATTCTGATACTGACATTGTATATTCTGGTTTATCTTCAGCATTTTATTAATTGACAGTGCCAACCCAAATGCTAAGTAAACAAGCCGATCCACAATTTAAATACTAAAATAGAAATAAGTGATTTCAAGTTACTGTTTTAAGTTAGCCAAATGTTAGTACTGCACATAGAATAAAAAATGGTTAGAAACAATTTTAGTTATTCAGTAAAATGTTCAGTCATATTTAGCTGAAAGTCTTCACGTATAAATATGAAATCTTATTTTATGTATATATACACACATATATTTAAAAAGCTTGAATAAAAATTCCTCCTCCCCAAACAGAAACCATTACGCTGTGACATGCCTTGACTTTTAAACTCTACCAGCTTCACGAGGAGCAGAATAACCTTAGGTTATTACAATTAGTTTCATCTCATTAATAGATCAATTTCTTTCAAGCATACTGAAAACTGAATTTTACTTTGTTGCTTCTCCTTGTAGTCTACATTATAGTCTGTGTTCTTAACTTTTAAGGAGAGCCATCACAGAATAGGTTGTAATCTCAGGTGATTAATTGCACAGCATTTTACAAGCTGTAAAATAGAGCAAGATCTCCACAAACTGATTACGCCATTAACCAGGCACTCTTATCAGATTTTTTCCTACAACTAGCAGGTTTGTCTGATGATTGCAAGTCTTAAGTATTTATATATTTCAAAGGTTTACTTATTTTTGTTGTTAAAAAACCCTAAAATCTATATTGATTGTTACATGAAAAGTCCCAAGCAACACGGAACAGAATACCAATATTTATTACTAGACTCACGCTCATTATGGTTCTCTCTGACAGGGGTCCATTAAAATCAATTTTTATGTTTCTTACGTTTTTTTTCCACCCAATGTTCTTACCATAGTGTTTATTAGCCAGTTAGGAGAAACACTGGGCACTGTTTTGGTTTTATTTTATTCTGTCGAAAATAATGAGGCCAGATTTAACAACTATTCACTAGCAATGAGTAGAAGAGATTAAATGTTATACTTCAGCACAAACATTTACAGATGGCTTTAAAATTTTTAGAACTTTATCATCGGTAAAGACAAAAGCAAGTCCCACCTTCCACCTCTTTTTTGGATTTAAATTCTTAAAGTAATTGGAAGGATATTCTACTTACCGTTAACTTCTGAAACACTCTTGAGTAATATTCCACCTATGACAATTTTTGCATATAAATCATGCAATCTGCTAAGTTAAGGGTTATCAAGATGCCACTAAAGCCGCAACACTTCTGTGAGGCCGGCAAATTAAGCGAGCTCACCACTGAGAAAACTGAAAGACCAAGATCAGATAGAAATTAAAGAATCAGGAAAAGGAGGCAGGCTGCCTGAAGAACAAGATCACAAGATCCTTCTTCAACCAGCCAACCTGGCCATGTTGGAGTAAGCGCCAGTCCCTGTAAACCAGCTGTCCTTACAAACGGGACCGACCTTGCCTTGCAGCAAGGCTCCCCCAGGAGGGGAGGGACCCACAGTTTGAGTAGCAGCATCTTTGATTTGTGAAAGCAGAGGTGAGTAACAAAGCACTCGGAGCTTTTAGAAACACAGGAGTAATTTCCTGGAAAAAGGTCCGTGAGCCTGAAGGATCGATTCCTCTACCCTGCCTCCCCACCACCACTTGCTCTGAAGATATTTACTGTGTCCCTAAGAATTTTGTTCAAAAAGAGAAGGCAAGCCATCAAGTGAAACATTTGAAACATCAACATTAAAACACAGAAGTCAGAGCTTTGCTCTTACTTCTCCAGGAGAGCCACACAAACACACCCAGTATAACAATACTCCACCATCCACCTTCTTGGCCTCTACTAATTAAGAGCCTGTAATTATTTTCTTCCAATAATCTGCCACTTCACTTGGAGCCTGTATTTTTTAGTACCCCCAACTTCGCAATTGTTTATCTTCAGCTTTTATTTTCATGCAATTCACTTTATGTCTAGCATTGTCAAGAACACACAATTTCTCGTATTTGTCACCTTCAAGCCCCCACAGACCTTTTTTCCTACTATTCTTCCACCCACTCATTGACGTTTCGCCTTCTCAAGGGTGAAGAGTCCTCATGTCCTGAGTTGTTCTTCAGGCAGATGCTGCTCTGCACCAAAGACAAGCTTCGGCCTTATCCTAAATACTGCTTTATTTCCGTTCCTCCTCATCAGAAATCCAGTCCTGAAATCAGCATCTGAAGAAACTGAAGTACTTGTTTCTGTATCACTGGAGTTGGCAAAACTGTCAAACCCAGAGGCCTGAGGGTTTTTGTATTAGAGGCAAAACCATATTTCAGTCAGAATACACATTATACTTCATATTCCTGATTACTTTTACACACACTTAAATTACAAGGGTAATAAAATAGGAAAACAGAAAAGGGGAAACCCCACAAATCAATGGAGAATTTCAGAAGCGAAAAGCAGGGGAGAAAAGGACAATGTGGAGAAGGAAGCCAAACCTGTTTGCGTCTTGTCAGGAAAAGTTCTGCTGTAACGGACTGTGGCAAAGCTGCAATTTTATTACCAAAAGCAGTTGAAGAGACCAGCCTTAACAAGTAGTAGTATTGGTAACTCTCATTTTGGCAGAGGAATTTGGCAAAGAAATTTGGCGTCTACTAATTTTGAAAGAATTCGGTGTTCCTTCTAGAAGTGTCAGTCAGCATTTCCTCACAAATGAGGAAAAAGCAAACCAAAGATCTGAACAGGCCAGATGTACTTTAGCAGATTGAACAGCACTTACACTCAACAGTAAAATATACCCACACCTGCTCAATCAGGCCTATATCTGAGACACCACCTCCACCGCCATGTATATCATCTGTTCTGAACTCCACAAGACATCACAGCTATGCAAAACCAAAGTTCTCACAAGTAGCATACAGTAATTAAAACAACTGTTCAATCCTGGTTCTGCCTATTGGAACATATATCTCTAGATACAGGCCTGCAAAATTTGCAAGCGTGCAAGGAAGTCTTACTCCTCAGTGACAGATTTACACATGTGTCCAAAATTAGGGGGCAGGATGGACTTTCAAAACCTACGTTAAAAATACTTTTATTTTAGAACATTTCTTTGCTAATGTTATAGATGCAGCTGAGAAAGAAATGCATTTTAGAGCTGCCACTCCTTAAAGGTACAAAAGAAGCTGCTGCTGCCTCTCACAGGAGAGAGTACTCTGTTCCCAGTATGGCTAGTAAAAACAAGTACGCATAGTCGTGTCTGAGGTCCTCTGGGCAATCTCTTTCCTTTACCACATACATAAACATAGGATCAATAGGACATGAACTTACCCACTTGGCAGCGCGCTCATTTTTGGAAGTTTTATTTCATGTAAGCCTGTTTCACACCCAGATATCTTGAGTTTTCCCACGGGGCTAAGCAGAACCGCGTGTTTCTGCTTGCACTGAGATTCTCCCTCTTTGGAAGTCACCTGTTCATAAAAACAAACTCCTCTTTAATCGCATGCATTTTCACCAAGGAACATTCATCAAGACATTGAGTAGTTTTCAAAAGTAATTTAAAAAAAAAGGGCAAGAAACAGCATATTTCAAGTTTCCTCCACTATGGCCTTTACTTTCAAAACTCCAACTTAAAATGATCCATCCTAAGAAGTCAGCATCTAAAACCAAAGTCTCAATAAACATGTTAACTAGCAGAACAGTGACCTTTGTAAAAATCTCAAGTACTAGCAGTTTCATGGTTGGTTTATCAGTAACATCTGATGTGTTTTGACACTGATTTGAAAAGGATTATTGTGACAAAATTATATTCACTGGCTTACAGCAGCAGTGTTATGCAAATAACTGCTGGAACACAAACAGAATGTGTCTGCTGGCAAAAAAATATACAAAAAAATCAATCATTCCTTAGTAAAAGAAACATTTTTTTATTCCCATTGTTACTAGTCTGGTTTTACGATTACTGATAGGATGTAGTTGGAAACAAATGCCAAGCATTTCTCAATATTGTACAAGACAACAATAACATACTTGTCAAATTCATCTTGGCTAAAAAATAAATCCAGTCTGACTCAGTAGATGTTTGAGCTGTATTTCCAGTTTGGTTTGTACAACCGTCAGGAGAGAAACAGGACAGAACACCACAAGTATGTCTGCTGCAGTCACGTAGGTTGGGACCACATCGCCATCGGTGTTGTACAACCAGGACAAAAAAGCCTTTGCTCCAAGAGCTAAATTTCAGTGAAAATGGACAAAAAAGCGAACAGAACAAAGAAACCCAAGAAACTGTAGGGCTAACTCAATCAACAAACATCCCCATTACAGTGAGAGCCCAACAAGGTTTCTTGGTTTTCAGTCACTCAGACGGCACAGCTAACTCCCTGTTTGCCTCACACCTGAAAAATTTGCTTGTTACAGCAATATTCAGAACCAACAGCCTCCACAGACAACTGCGCAAACTTATTTTCCCCACTGTTTACCCAAGTTGATAGTCTGCCCCGCAGCGCCCCGAAGCCCCCCCCACCCATGATGCCTGCCTACGGCAAGGGGGACGATGCCGAGAGCCCGGTGAAGGACCAGGGGAAACACAGACGTGATTACGAAGCTGGGACACCGACTGAAGAGCACAAGGACAGAGTCGAGGTGCAGCAGGAGACGGGAAAATCTATGCATGACGACTTACAGCTGGCCACTGCTTGCAGCTGTACAATAATTATTTGTTTTCCAAATAAGATAATTTTTTAAAATCTCATTATTAAGTGCTATGTAATGAAGTCACACGTGCAAGTAGTATAAACAGGGTGAAGAGAGGAGAAAAAAAAGTAGACAGTTCTGCCCACCAGGGCAAAAGTAAACTCAAACCTCTGGATTTCGGGAAGCATTTATGCAATTCCTCGGTCACAGCCAGCCAGCCACCAGCACACATTTACTCAGCTTCGAGTTCTGCACAGTGTGCCGGGCTTGAAGAACTGCAGGTTCCTCGTGGTTTTAGTTCGATTGTAATCCAAATCAGCTTTTTGCTAAATAGTCAGGTGTTTGCGGGTGTTACAGAGAAACTCTCCTTTTCAGCCAACTTTTTCCTCTTTCCTTCTCCCTCCTCAAGGAAAGGACGTGGGTGAACTTTTTTTTGGAGCAGCACCTCACTGCAGAAGTCTTAGTAAAAAAGCAACATAAGTTTACTTATGTGGAAAACCAGTATACATTCTTCATTTTTATTTGTGTGACAGCCCTAAACGAGATGCACTGAACCTCATACCATGTACTCCATGAATATAACAACTTAGCGATAAGAGGACAGCTTTTTCATTATAACAAAACAGAGGATGCCGCGAGTAACAGAAAACTATAAATAACCCTATGAGTTCACACCAAGTTGAACTAAGCTTTATAGATGAAAACCTTGAGTGAGTACAACTAGTATTTTCAGTCTTGCTTATCACACGCATTGGGCGGCAATATTTAGAAGGTTTATTTTTATAAAAGAATGAAACTGCATGACATATCCACACACAGATGTGATTGGGTTGGGAGCCTCAAAGATGAAGGTCACCGCCCAGATGTACCATGTCCAGATACCAATGTGCCTTTTCACTATTTACCTGCAGCTACTGAGATGAGCCAGAGAAGAGCGAGGTAATGATATGCTCCTGCAGGCAGTGCTATTTTAAAATAAAGTGAAATTTCATTCAGGATTGCGATTAATTGCATCAGTTGTCAGATGCAAATAAACAGCCTTGAAACTTGGCCAGCTGGAGTTACCAAACCCTTAGATATCATTTACTGCAGAGTGGTGGACACTGAAAACCTGCTCCTGCCCACATCCTTCCATACAGGCACAATTTGCTCAACACCATCCTCCCCACACTGCCCTTGCTGAAGCTGCGAGAACTAGAAATGAAGTGCAGCTTAAAGCAAAAAACTAATAAATCCAAATAAACTGCCTCCTGCCTTTTTTCTCCAGCTTATGTAAATGCATCATTTGAGGAATTTTGATCAGGTACTGCACGAACTCCACCTTCACTCTCCCTTTCCACTGTAATACCTACAAACCTGTGTCAAAATCTCTCATAATTTCAAAATTTATTAGGTAGAAAAAATAGGACTTTTAGAAAGGAAACTTCTCCTGCTATCCTCTGGAGTCTTGCTACAGAAATGAAAATGAAGGCGCAGTCTGTGTCAGTCTCTATCTCACTAGACTGCTGAACGCTCTACAGAAAATTGGAAGACTGTTAGCTAACGGAATTAAGTCCTTTTTGTCATTAATAACAGACAAGTATCAAAAGGTTTTCACAGTGGAAGATTTATCAGTGAGAATATTCGCATGATTTATGAGTTAATGTCCTGTACAGAGCAGCCTCATTTTCGAGGCGTGCTCCCATGACTTTGCCACAGCACGTGCCTCAGTGGCCCCAGGCTCCTCCGACGGGAAAAGGTCCCCCAAATGACACATCGACTCTGAACACCACTAGGAAAGAGAGATGTGCCGCTCAAATCGCTTTCCCAGGGTTCGGATGCTAAGGATGCAAAACAACAGCGAGTTTTATCTCCTAAACGAGGTGCCGTGAACCCAAAAGCCAGCATCAGCTCGATGACTTGCATACAAGGATCTTAGCCTCTTATGCTTTCCACTGCAACTCAGTTTAACCTCGCTGCAGCCAAGGTTTCCAGTACTAAAACATACCTCCAATTTGATTAAATATGAATTTATTTAAATTTGCATTAATGGTCTTTCACATTACAGTAAGTAATTAAAAATTATTTTCTATGTTCTACTGCTCCTAAACCCCCCAAAAATTCCACTGTAGTTTGGTCTGAAGTCCTAGAATCCAATTCATATCCATAATGGGGAACGGATAAATAAAAAAATGCAGAGAAATCTCAAGGATCAACAAGGTTCAAAAAAATCCACAGCAAAGCGTTTCCATGCTTCATGTTCTCCCACAAGGCTGCGTTTTCCAGAGGACAAGCCAAGAAAGCAAACCTCACGGCATTTCCCGCGCTTCAGCACCATGCCCCAAATCCCTGTTACCGAATTGAAGGGGAGAAAGAATGCAAAACAGCTTCATGAACATCGCTTTCCAACTTTTCCTGTGTTCTCCTCTTAAAGACCTCGCAGTGCGTGCGTACAGCGTTAAAGCCCTAGAGACTGCAGACTTCCGCTGGAAAAACGCAGCAGGACTGCCTGTGGATGTGTCTGCACCCTCCACAAGCGTTCAGCCCTCAGGATATCAGAAACTGTTTTAAAACAAGTTCTGTCTGAAGGCTGTGGTCAAAGAGACCAAAGATCTCACGGGTTCACACGTTTTCCCTTCGCTATTATTGAACACATGAATCCTTCCCATCAGGAAGGAGCCAGAGCCCTATCTCTGATGGATTTCCCTCTACTGGTTTTTCTATTTCCTTCACTCTGCTTTAGCAACAATATAAACCTACCACGCCATATCAACATACTAATGATAATCCCCTCTGCCACCACCTGCATCTGATTTAACAGGGTATTTCCATTAGGCTATAGCATGTGACTGAACTTCAAATGGAAGTCCTCATGATTTTTTTTTTACTGGAATATTTCTGAGAATCAAGGCAAAAATGAATATATTCAACTGCTAAACCTAACCTGACATGTCCTCACACATTCTGCAATTTTATTTTTTTAAACCAAGAGAGTCCAAGTGCATTAACCGGTGAGATGTCACAGCTGCCTCCAAGAAATGCGTCTCTTGACCTTTTCAGATTAAGAGAAAGTGCTAATTGCCGAGCTACCTGATAATGTAAACACAGCCAACAGGATGAAATTGCATTACAGTTCTTTTCCCTATTTCACTTGCCATTTCTCAAACCCAGAAACAGTCGTATTTCTACCATTTCTAGACTAGCCACCGCTGCACATTGGAAAATTCTCTACTTAATTCTTCCACACCATGAAAGTTACTGTTATTTAAAAATAAAGAACCCACCCAGATGCCATCCTAGGTTTCTCATGCAATCTTGCTCCAATGTTGGGCTAGGATATAACTACATACTGGCTTCAAAAATTAAAAATAATTGTCAGCACCTATTGTCTGAGACGATCCCAAATAGCACCATACCTGCTAGTAGCACAAATCATAGGGATTCTTAGCTGCAAAAGCTGAATTTCTGGACCCATTTATCCAAGAGATCAACACAGTTTGAGGGTAGTTTCACTTGGAGAGCACTGATGCTAGCCCGTCCCACTCAAGGTGCACCAAGTACCAACTTGTTCATTTACTTCCTATTCTCCATAAATATATCCTAAAGGCTCACCACTTCGCTATTCTGACATATTTGCATTAGGAAGCTAGCATATGAGCTATAATTCTCAAGCACCTGCCCTGTTTCTATGATGCCATAAAATATCAGTGACTTGCCAAAAAGCAATACCAGGAATTTGTTGAGTTTGAGCGGATGATCAATAAATGCCAGGGAAGCTGCTTCTTCATCCTAATTACAGGAAAGAAATACCAGTCCTGAACTCTTTAAGTGTCCTTCTTTTGAGTATCACAGTGTTCTCAAACCTGCTTGTTATCGATTCAAGTTTTGAATTAAAATTCAATGAAAGCTTGAAATATTGGATTTAAATTTAAGGGGAATACTTCATAGGTACCTGGACTGGTTTAGCAATTTGCTACCTCATTTCAGTCATCTTGCTACAGTCATTCTTCCTGATCCAATAAGTTTACATCCTTCTCATAACAAAATCCTTATCAAATCGCATCAGTGGTATTTGTCAAGGCAAAAAACAATCAGGGACCATCATAAGAAATAAGAAGTTAGACACGTCCATCTCCATCGTTATCAACTCCACAGCAGCAAGGTCAGCAGAACAGAGGAGAGTCGCCTGTTTACGAACACCCCGTCTATTCTGCAGCGTAAAGGTCAGCGTATCCCTTATGTAATACAGCAGCAGCGAGCGCTGCAATTAGGGCCACTACTGGTTGCCTTCGCAGCCATACCCTTAACTGGGATTTTGGAAACAGCGCTATGGCTGTTCCGTACTGAGACAGCTGAAGGAAGAAAAATCCAGTCATTAACATCTCCTGTTACAACTGTAAAGGCAACTGCATGAAATTATAATTTAGAAACACAATCCCTAACGCTGTTGGCAAAATGTTTTAATTGCAGAAAGCTTCTGCCACCCCGCCTGGGGCTGCAGGGACGAACGACGAGGCTGACCACAGCCCCCATTTGGCACAGCTGCTGGTGAGCCTCCGCATGCCAGTGGTCCACTCATCCAAGGTTTTCACTGAATCATAGTTCTCTCAACATCTCCTTAATAGTTTAAAACTTCCTGTATTTGTTTTACCGGTTTATGCATGTTTATTTAAAAGGAAACAATCCATTGTACGTTAAGAATATGGGAAAAGATATTAATAGCAAAGGTAATGCATCTGTGCACATATACTTCAGCGTGGAGGGTAATTTTCTAACCTTATGCAGCTAGTCTGAGATAAGAAAGCCACTTCTTACATTCAGTGTTTTAAAACAAAGAAAAATTTAAGGACTGTGAAAACACAGGATCCATGCAATCAACATGCGATCAAAACACAAGTCTAAAAGCCTACTCCTGTTAATATCTTGATTAATCATCTATATTTTCACCTTCCAAATGAAGAGTGGCTGCTCCTGTTTCAAGAGAAAAAAAGAATTTATGTACTGCAAATAATTTCAGTGTGGGGAGGAAAGAAGGGAAGAGGTAGACAGAAGTTTCATACCTAGAAATAGTTTAATATACTGGAATAAAAATTATACAGAACAAGAAACATTTAGTTCTTAGTCTTTTTGCTTATTATGAAATGTCTGATTTCTTTCAAAGCTAAAATACAAACTTTTCTAAAAGCTGTTTCCTTCTCTTTTTAAGAGTCCAAAGATTTCCAACTAAACATAATGGAGTGAACCTAAAGCTATAAGGATGCCCTGCTCCAAACAGGTCTGCCATCTTAATCTGGACTGCTGAAGCTGGGGAGAAATTTGTCCTGGCAGCCAGGGCAGGGCTGCTCCTTGCCTAACACCACACGAGACGGCTGCTGCTGCCCTCTGCAACCCACATCACTGGGCAATCCTACCAGCATCACTCCTTATTTAAAGAAAAAATAATTTCTGAACAAGATAACACAATTTCCTGTATCATTACACTTGAACATCATGCATAGCATCCCTCCAACATATGGAAACCTGTTAGTGCAAGGAAAGCTGAGTGCCCCCCAGTTTTTAAATTAAGGTAAACGTTAAATTTTGAGGAAGAAAAAAGGTGTTGCACTTGTTGCTGAAATTCAAGAAGAAAGTCTTGAAACAAAACCACCATTGTGGTAGCTAATCAGATTTAATTCTGTCAATATAATCAGCTAAGAAGCAAAATAACATTTAAAATCACCTCTGATGTTTTAAAATACAAGTCCTTTATATACCACATCAGGTTCTTGTGAATAAGTGTTCATCACCACCCATCTGGACAGAAGCCACTTCTGCCCCCTACACATCCCACAGTAACTGCATACACTGCGTGTATTTCTTCTTCCTATAGCATCCAAAGCAAACTTTCAGCTTGCCAGAATAAAGCACCATATATCAGGTCCATATATTTTTGTCCATGCCGCAACAGTAATAAACACCTCCATAGCTGAAGAACAGGACTGTAATCCAGATAAGGCTTTTAAACAAAAGCTGCACTGAAATATGCTTCGTTAAATGTGCGCATTTTCTCTCCTGCCACGTGAAGTGCTGCCAAACTGGCCGTTTCCCGGGGTAAAGCCGATCCCAGCCTTCCAGTTGCCTTTTGCTAGAAATCAGTTCTGCACCTGGCTGGCAAACAACTGCTGCCACGGCTTGGAGAGCTACAGCAGCTAACGGCCCTGCTTCTGCCATCCACAGCGCTCAAAAAAATGAGTGACTCCCCAGAAAACAATTTGCCAGCCTTGCCCCTACCAATGCCTTCCCACACCGGTCTTACCAGACTGGCGCTCCCACGGCCTGGGAAGAATGTTATTTCTAAGCCCTCCTACCTGCTCCCCGCAGAAATACCGCAGCACGGGAGGGCTAGCAGCAGGCTTCCCAGGGACCCCGGCATTAGCATGCCATTTTGTATTTTAAACAGAATTAAAACATTCAGTTCTCGTTATGAAACACAGCAGCCTGGATCTTCTCCAGTACTCTAATATCTCCAGTGCTTCTCTACAGAAGTCTAACCCTGGTCAAGCCAAACCTGTAACTTCAGAGGGTGTGAAAACAAAACCTACTCTCAATTGCCTTTCCAAACCCGCCCTAGCCAAGAAATATCAGACTGTAAGCAAACCCAGGGTTAGTCTGGGGTGATACACCAATTTCTTCACCTTCCAAAGAACTAATCCCATAAAAATTGCGAAGGTACGGAATTAAATTGCCTATTTTGAACATACACAAATATACACTGGCACAGCAGCCACTAAAAATCAGATCCCATCTTCACGTATCAAAAGGTCCACTCCACAGAAGCCCCTGACAGGCCAGAGGGACCCACGTTCACGTACAGAGAGCAACATTTGCTTTCTACCGCATTTTAAAAGTATTCGACAAGAGCAAACACGTAATTCTTTATTAAACAATCAAAGACAACAAAAGCAAGTTTCTGTTGTCCCATCGTATTATACTACTAATCCTCTTTGGATGGCAATCAAAAGACCCCGAAATGCCAAGCTGTAAAAGTGTATTTCCAAGCAGTGGTAGCCTCTGGCTCTTTGGCTACATCTTCAGTTGGCTGCTTTGGCAGACAGGAGTAATCCTGGTCTGTCAAATGGCAAATTCCCAGTGTACTTCCCAGGGCTACCCCAGACTTCTTTTACTTACAGGATGATATTTTAATTGTAATAAAACATTTTTGTCTCCTTTAGAAGAGGCAGGTAGGTTATTACTATTGCCTTCCAGACTGCATTCAAGAAGTGCATTTTCTTACTTCATCTATTGCCCACACGCCAAGCTTTGATTTGAGACATTAGCAGCAGCAGACACTTAAACACAAGACCTCAGTGGACTTTAAACCGTTTAATCAGGAATTCAGATATACTATTTCCTCCAATACCTCTCCAAAACCGAGTAAACACATTTTGTACCTTCCCCCAGCCCTTACTTATATAGGAAGCTTAAGTGCTATGCAAATGCAGCAGCCACTGCTGTGGCCACCCAGCAGTTTAAACCACATACACTGTAGAATAATTTTGGTCATCAATTTATATCATTCACGTGAAGCCAAGATGAACATTTTGAAAAAAGTCAAACGTTTACATGCAGCATACAAGTAAAATGCCATCAGAAATGTGTGGTGTTAATAAGCTATACGAACTAGTGGTCGTGGTGGGTCAGCATCAAGGCTGCAGGACTGGGTCTGCCAGCCCTAGGATGCATCTCGGTACCCAGGGAAAAAAAAAAAAGGATGTGAAACAGTCTGACCAGCTTAGAGACACCCAGTTACTTTAGGATATCTTGTTTGAAACAGTGGGCTGCCTAGAGATAATATAATTAATTGGAGCCAAATTGGACGAGAAATGAAGTGCCAAAACCAGGGAAAAACAGACAGGACAGGGTTAGTATTTCTGTAATAATCAAATTATACCACCAACAGGGAAGACAGAAGTCATACGTGTGTACATTCCTTGCTGTTAGGAGGTACCCGTAAATCCCACAGCACTCATCTGTAAGTCACATTGCTTGGTGTCTCTACCACGGGATGTGGAAGCACGTTGTCGTTCTTACCTTAGTGATGACCCACAAATGGATTAAGTGCCCCTGTATTTTTAGGCTGGAAATCATACACCAGGAGATTCAATTAGAAGCACTGTGCAGTGCACTACAAAGCTATGTTACACTTTGTTCAGTTGTTCACTGTTTTAACATGTAATCACACATAATAAAAGACTAAGCCATAATTAAGGAATTTGTGACCAAACAATTAAAGAAACAAACACTATGCTAAAGAATCAAAGATGAAGAATATGGTCTCTAAGAATTAGAGGGTCCCCAAAATTACAGATTCATAGAATGGTTTGGGTTGGAGGGACCTTAAAGATCACCTGGTTCCACCCCCCTGCCATGGGCAGGGACACCCACCACCAGCCCAGGGTGCTCAAAGCCCCATCCAACCTGGCCTTGAACACTGCCAGGGATGGGGCAGCCACAGCTTCGCTGGGCAGCCTGTGCCAGTGCCTCGCCACCCTCATAGGGAAGAATTTCTTCCTTATATCCAATCTACATCTCCCCTCTTTCAGTTTAAAGCCATTACCCCTTGTCCTGTCACCATGTGCCCTTGTAAAGTCCCTCTCCAGCTTTCTTGTAGGCCCCTTCAGGCACTGGAAGGCTGCTCTAAGGTCTCCCCAGAGCCTTCTCTTCTCCAGGCTGAACAACCCCAACTCTCTCAGCCTGTTTGCACAGGAGAGGTGCTCCAGCCCACTGATCATCTCCGTGGCCTCCTCTGGACCCGCTCCAACAGGTCCATGTCCTTCCTATGCTGGGGGCCCCAGAGCTGGACGCAGGGCTCCAGGTGGGACCTCATGAGAGCGGAGCACAGGGGCAGAATCCCCTCCCTCGCCCCGCTGGCCAGGATGCTTTGGCTGCAGCCCAGGGTACGGTTGGCTTTCGGGTTGCAAGCTCACATTGCCGGGTGATGCTGAGCTTCTCCTCAACCAACACCCCCGAGTCCTTCTCCTCAGGGCTGCTCTCAATCCATTCTCCACCCAGCCTGTGTTTGTGCTTGGGATTGCCCTGACCCATGTGTAGGACCTTGCACTTGGCTTTGTTGAACTTCATGAGGTTCGCACAGGCCCACCTCTCCAGCCTGTCAGTTAGCATCTAGTTGTTACTGGTTTGAGTTTTAACAAGCCTCACACAAAGGCAAACAAGACATCACAGCTGTCTGGATTTTCCAGAAGCGTTCATCACTTCAAAAAATAAACTCAAGACATCAGTCAGCATTTTAAGACCTACTCCTTAATGACCATTGAAGTGCTTGCTGTAAAAGTGCGTATATACTTTTTAGTAAGAGGAGGTTACACTTTGAGGCACTGAGAAATACCAAATTTATCTGCCAAAATCACCACTTGATGTATATGCATGCATACATACATATAGCAAGACCGAAGTGCACTACTGTTACAGGGTTCAGCTGTGTATGTAAATATACGGCAACTACTCTAATACAAGGAAAAGATGAAAGTTTAATCAAACGAGACTCATATCAGGTTCAGGGGAACTGAAAATGGGCTAAAAATGAAAAAATCTAGCAGAAGAATGACTTTAATATTAGGTAACATTTCACATTTTTATCACCTAAATCCACAAAATTCTTGATCTGCTCCTTCTTGCGTTCTCTGCCGAGCTGAAGTCAGGACCAGCTAAATAAAAGATAATGCAACTAGGCATAACACAATAAAAGATATTACCTTCACAATGCATTATTGCTGCCAATTATAAGAATCACTTCAACTTAATTTCAAAGGCACAATCACCCTCAACTGTAACAGTCTCTTTTTTAAATTTCAAACAGTATTACATTAAGGCAATAACTCACCTTCCAGCTATAATATCAGTCTCCCTTATTGCAAAAATACATTTCATAAATACTTCTCATCGACAAGTCAAGCTAATTCAGGTTAATTTTATTGTATTTTGGTGCTATTTCACATTTGTGTGCAATTACCTTTATCATTTTATTGCCATGCCAGAAAGTAATCAGAACAATTATTTGAAAAAGGAGGTGTATAAATTCTAAATCACACTTGCTGGCATTTTTGATAAAATAGCAGCTTTATCTCAGAAAGTGGCAGGGACATCGGATAAATCATGCATCAGTCAAGTGTAGCTGACCCCCAAGTGCATTGCACAATATCAGGAGTGCTTCAAAAGAAACTTTCCTATATAATCCATCATTCTTTATAATACCAAAATAGCTATACCTGAAGAGTGGGAGCTAGAGAATAACAACAAAATAAATCTAAGCAATATGAACAAAACCATTAATAGTGCTCCTTTTTAAGCTGAAGGAGAGTCAGGAATCTGAATTGGGTTCAAGAGAAAAATTTCATTGAAATTTTTGAAGCGAGCAGAACAGCTTTAAACAAATGAAGCAGCAAACTGCGTATTAAGAATTCACTAAAAATACAAGTACATCTACAGGAAAATACACACAAAAACAGGCATCAGAAAGACTTGTACAAAAATACAAGATTATAGTCTGAATTTTCCTATCACTATCAATCTTGGTTTGATTGAGGACAGCACGGACAAGCATTTCACTGTATTAACAGAAAGCAAAGCATTACAGTTAGTACAAAAATCTGTTTACTAAGTTTAAATTTAACAACAACAAGAAATCCAGAGAGGAACAGAATTACATTTGGAATTAAATTTCTCATTAAAAAAATCGCCACATTGTCATAAGAACACCAGAAAGCCCAAAACCTCCTAAATACAGAGACGCTCCTGATGGATGCTCACGCACAAAACCACGGCCACGTTTCAGCCTCTTCCACACAAACCCAACATACATCTTTGGTCACCGCAGCACGGCTGCAAAAATCAGGGATCAAGTGGGAGACAAATACAGCAATTGTGGAAAACGCCCACGTCTGGCTGCTTTCAGAAACCATTTTTCAGCAACCTGCTTAAAAACTGTTCAGCACGTTACGTCGGTGATAATTGATTTCTGCAAAAACCATATGCCAGGCATATATTGTGTGTCACACCAATGTGCGGTTGTGCTCAAAGTAAAACTGTAAACTAATCACACACTATAAATATCACTAAAGAAACATGAGCTACGTTACATACATATTTAATATGCATCCAGAATGGGGGGAAACAGTAGCAGAGAGCAGAGGAGTCTGGGCTGTGCCTGCACAGCTCCCAGCAGACCCCTGCTCCCCACAGCAGATGGGGCTGCGAGAGTTCACGTGTTTTACCTTAAACCTTCTGCTTTTCCACATATCAAAAGGGGAAAACTCCCCTAACAGCTAATGCTGCACCTTTCAACTAGAAGTGAGAGTGGGAGAAATGAAAAGGTTAGATAATAAATTATTAGTTTCCTGTCGCTTGCCAGCTATATCACACCTAGCTTTGAATGAGAGGGAACCAGTGGGTCCTCCTACCATGCCCAGTTGTGCAGAAGATTATCAAGCATTTCTCTACCATTATGCCAGGTACCTGCTAAAAGATGTTTGCAACTGGAAGATGCATAAATATAACTAAACAGATGATTGCTTAATAGAGAAAGTGAAGCAAGAATTTATTGTCATGAATTTCTTCCTCAACCATTCCATTGTAAAAAAAAAATTTGCTTTTGTGGAAAAGAGAAAGAAAATCTACAGAGGGGCAGACAGAGGATATGCCAAAATACTACTTTTCTAAGCCACATAAAGCAGATTAAAACCACAAGAGATGCCACTATTAAGACATTTTTAACAGTGATAGAAGTTGCCAGCAGGAAGAGTTAGATATGCAAGTTTGATTGTACAAGAAATATTTACCTAGAGAAGCATTACTAATGTTACAGAAATAGTTATTCCACAGAAAAAATGTACTCGTATCTTTAAAGTTCATTTTAATTATTTGAAGAATATGGTTGACTCAAAATGTGTTGATGCCTTTCTTTCAGTGAGGTAAATTGTCAAGTTGTTCTCTTATTTTACTATAAAGTTGCTGCCCTACACTTATTTCATTGAAGCATCAAGCCTCAAAATTAAGCCTGTTTGGTTTTCAATAAATGAGGTATTTATCAGGAAATGGAAACAGCTAACTTATAACTGAAAATAGAGCGTTGTCCTGTTAGTTTATGCTCTGTGGAAGATAGATACGTGACGGGGAAAGGTCCACTGATGCCTGTTACCAACCATGACAGAGCTACAGAGATTTACAATGCAGCATCAATCTTGTCAACTGGATTCTTAATACTGACTGCCAGGCACTGGGGAAAAACCAAACTATGTTACATGAACTCTTTTGTAATGCTGGGCTTTCAATGTACACCTAAATGCAAGGGTATTTTACTAGAAACTTACTTTTGGAACAAGCCTTGATGCCATGGTAGATTAAAAGTCTCCACCTGTAAGGAAAAAAATTCTCAGTTAGATTGAGATTTAATTTGAATTCCACAGGAAGAATTGTGTATGTCAATAGTTCATTTCCCTTGTAACCAGCTCTGCATCAGTTTTTTAACTGGGCTCTAAGTTTCAGTATATATAATTTCAAAAGGGAGTCTGATTTTTTTTTTTTACAAGCAACCAGGAATTTTAATGTTCATGAGGTCACCTACTGTTTCTTACCAGTCAAACAAAAAATCAACAGATGGCACATTGAAGACTTCCTCCGTAACAAGCGCTACACAGCTCTGATCTTTTGAATAAGAATGCCTTAAAAGATATAGTATTAATTTGAGAAATATTTGTACAGGCAGTAATGCACTTCTGAGCTACTTAGTAAAATAAACAGCCTTTTGTGATTTAATAAATAACACATTTTAAGTCATGAAAGCAAGTGACAGTTAAATTCTGGGTTTAAAAGTACCAATTGCAAAACACTAAGAAAGTACCTAGGAAATGTTACCTTCAGTTATTATAATTCTAGTCTTAATCATTATTTATAGCTCCTTAACAAAAAATACAACAGGTTCCTCTTTGCTCTCCCCTTTGAAATAAAGGATGATTGCTATTTCCTTGGCATTTACTTAAGTTTTCCCCCCTCTATTTTCTTTTCAGAGCTATTTAGCCAAGATCACTATATCTTTGCAAACATGTGCTATCGGCGTTACATTTTTGAAAATCAGGGAGAGTATCTGACAAAGCTCAGCCTCAGAGCCCTGACTCCCAGCCAACCGCAATGGGAACTCTTCCACTTAAGTGGGGGAACTCGCTACTCCACGGGAGAGGATAACTGTATCCACTTAAGAAATGATAAATCTCTTAAGAGAAATGATACAAGCGTCCAAGGCTTTCCAAGTCCTCTCAAACACATCAAGCCTTGAAGTCCAAGGCAGTGACAGAACTCACTGCCACTTCCAAGCTACTTACAAGAAAACAGTAATATTTAATACTACGTCTTAATTATTTTAAGAGTTTAAAATTAAGATCCTGAATAATGACTATTTTAAATATTCTGACAATCATAGCCTTGCAAGGTAGACATTGCAAAGATCACTAATTCCATTTTCAATGTGAATAAGTCAGGCAGATGAGCAATCTACTTATATTGCTTAAAGTATCTGTGATAGAGCTAAAAATAAAATTGCTATTTACTTCTATTGTCACTTCAGAGTTTTAACTTTCAAGGAGCATAGCAACACTCAGCTTTTTCAGATGTTTCTGAAGGGTAAAGCTAGAATATTTGCCTTGAAAAGCACATTTATCCAGAAGCGCTTTTCAACCCTGGGCCAAAGCCCAGCAGTACAGTGTGTAAAGTGCTCTGAATTACACCAACATTGCAGAGAGGTGCTACAGCCTTCTGACCATCGATATTCCCTTCTGCTTTCCCATGCTACCACCCCAAAACACAGACAAACTAGAAGGGGACGCGACAGTCCAGCAGATGCTGCAGTACCCCGGGAAGGGCACGCTGCGGCTTTGCTGGATCGCATGGCCGCTTTCCCCGATTTGCTGACCGAGGCCATTGGGCTGAGAAGTCACCAAGTCTCTTCTGATTCCAGATGGTAACTACGCAGGAACACAATTTAACTAGAAAACACAGTGTAATGTGGAGTTATTCACCTGCAGATAAAACTCACAACATCCCATTCCTCTCCAAAATTAAGTGTGATGTTTGGAGTGTATCAGCCCAAACGCTCTCATCTGAAAATACACCCAGAGATTGCCCAGAGCAGCAAACTGCTGCACCATGTGCAACGGGGCAGCGGCACGGGACGTGACACCCCCTCAGCTGGAGAGCAGGCCTCAGGAGGGCAACATTCAGGAGTATTAATGCCCCAGGAACACGCATCTCTCCTCTGCCGCTGCTACGCTTCCCCAGGAGGCCAAGGAGGAGCGCAGCTGCCGAGACGGCAGCCCGGCACCCCCCGCGCTCCCGGGAAGGCAAGCCAGCAGCGTGCCTCCGTCCCACCCGCTCTACTGGGCAAAGCAAGAACCAGCCACCATCAAAACGCCACTCCTACAGTGGCAGGCAACCCAAGGAAGGGTCACCTACAGCCTCCACGAGAAAAGGGAAACCCAAAGCCTTCCTCTGACGTACCTGCATCTTTTGCAACCTGAATACAATTTGAATCCGGACACATTTGTATGAAGGACCGGCACCTATGCACCTTTGCTTCACTTGCACCAAATGTTAAATAATTACCATTTAACTGTTACTTATGCCCCTCTCCCCATCTCCTACCAGCTGATCTGATGGCGCACGCTGCTTTGGATTCTGGTGAGATCCACTTGTTCCCTCCCTTCCCACTGGGAAATAAAGTGTTTCCAAGACAGCAGCTGCTCATGGGTGGATGAAGGGCCGCTCCAGCACACCGGGTAAGCCAGACAACAAGCATTCATCCCGACTGAAGGAGCCTGGAGCCCAGCAGACAGCTCTGGGACAAAACTCGTCAGGAAACATCCCTTTCCCTAAAATATTTTTGTTTTATATTTATTTGCAACACAGTTTCTCTCCCTGTTTATGAAAGAAACCATGCGAAATGCCAAAATCAAGTTAAATTTCAAGTTGTTGTTTTAAACAGCATCTGCAGGTAAAACTCTCAGCACCCCATTCCACAAAAATTAAGTAAAAAAAGATAGGGGAAAACCATACAAGACCACTGCTAAACATCAGAGGGCTGGGAAAGTCCAAAACATTGCTCCAAAACGCATCTCAATCTTGCAAAGACTGCCTTGTTGGAAGAGGCCAATATACGCACTAACAACTCCTTTTCACATTTAGTTGAAGGGTTCCCCTAAGGTTGATTTTGAAGGTAAGAACCGAAAACCTCTTCTGAACAGCACAGGAATCGCCACTGATCAAATTGAATTGTGATACCTCATTCTGGATCATGTTCCAGAAACTGAGACACCAGAATCACTGCACCCATCTTAAAGACTGAAACCTTGTTGTCATCAGTCCCTTCATCAAAACAAAAAATTTCCTCCTGCATTTGCAGAGAGTAGGATAAACTGAAGAGATCAATTAATAAGCAGAAGTGAGGAAGTTAAAAATAAAAAAACAAGAGTAATTTGGCCCCATCCTCACCTGCTCAGAGCTGCCTGACTGGACCAATGAAGCCCATCTCCTACTGAGCTCCTGCCTCATACCTGAGCTGTGGGACTTTGGCCTTTCCATCAAGATGTTCCCAAGTTCCCCAGAACTTACTTTTCCACACAAGAGCTGTGCTGAGGCTGAAGCCATACTGACAAGCAGCCAGGCAGCGGGACACTGCTGAGACACCTGGAAGACACACAAATGCCTTCAGGTGCCGAAGAAGAGCTCCTGCACAGCAGGAGATGAGATGGTGCAGGAAGCTAATATATCCTAGACCCATCCTGTGAGCATCCCAAACCTCTGAATATGTCCGTAGAACAAAAACTTAAAAGTCAGAGGTTACATCAAAAAACAGATCCTTAAAGGCCATGAAAAATTTCAGCCATATTTCGTTGACAGTCTAGAACAGAAGTCCTTGGGTTTTAAGATACTCTCCCGTTTTCTTCCATAGAACTGCAGCCCAAAAAGTACATGTGAGGGCAGCTCCACGGTAAGAACTCTTAGAGTCATAAAAAGTATTTTTCTCAGTTCATCAACTTTTAAACACTAAAGGAAGGTTCTCCTTGAAAGACAAGTCCTCAGGATCGGCAGAACGTAATACACTCTGGTCTCAGTACTAAAATTTAAAAACAGCTATTACATTGAGTCAGTATATGAATAAAATTCCATATGAAAACATTTAAAGTACATTAGATTTTTGGTCAAGATGAAAGACTGAAAAAAACTCGAGCAATCTATTCTAATTGGGTTCCCATGGTAACTGTACAATTGGGTTTTTCAGTATAACATCCCCAAGGCCCAATGCACACTTGTAAAATATACTTCAAACAGCCTGAATTGTTTTTACATTACAGCACTCCCAGGAAGATCAATTACTATACATCCCCACCCTAACTATTAGTGGCAGGAGATGTTAACACTATTGGCCATATTAACATAAGTCATGTAAAAAACACCACATATCACCATCATTATATAAAACTAATTACACACTTCAGATTCATCAAACATGTTCTGAGTAATAAACCAATACTAGTCTTGTCACAAGATCATGTTTACTGAATGTTAGAAATCAACCCCAAATATATGCCAAACCATTTTGCTTCTCATATTGATTTCAAGGATAAACAGAATCAATCATTAATAATTACATTATAAGATGACCCATAGGGTTAATCATATTCTTAGAAACTCTCACTATGGAATCAAATATAGCTGCACAAAAATACCTGAAAAGCATTCAAATCCAGGCCATGTGCATCACCAATAAAATAAAACAAGGTGCATTCACCAACATGCGACTCATGTAACTGGTGAAAACAAAACAGTATTATTGTGCTATTTAAAAAGAAAAACCACAAACATTTATTAAAAAAGCCTTCTCTCGGGTTAAGCACTTTGCCTTTTTGGGCCTCAGTCGCACTTTCTGAAAGCCCAACACTGGCTATAGACTCAACTTGTCCTTCCAGACAAGCCGTCCATCCAACTGCCTAAGCCTCAAAGCTAAAAGGAGGTTAACAACCCACACCCACTGTAAGTAGGATACAAACCCAACTATTTCACTTATATTTCCAGGGGGAAAAAAAAACAAACACCTTTGGCCAGTTTGAATAAAGCCAATCTCATTTCTCCATCAACCAACCCAAAATCTTGGTATTTCACAGACTGAAGTCAGCAAACAACCAGAGGTACTTCTGGTGTGCAAGGGATCTCCCTTTTCTCCCCACCCTTCCCACTCCATGATATCTGATCACGCTAAATTTCAATGGAGCAAGATGAAGGGAAAATGAAGTTGTGTAAATTGTTTCTCCAGGACACTGCTGACAGTCTACAAATGCACTGTCAACATCGCCAGCCCACGGCTGCCAAAGCAAGGTTGTGCATTTCACATGTATTTTTAGATGCTGTACATTCCATCTTGTGGTTTTTATACGCGAAACAGAATTTCATCTTTTATCAGGGCCTTAAGGATACTTTAGGTGTTTATTAATAAGTTTAAGTAATTAACAGACCTTCTGCATACTTGAATGTACAAACAACCAAAGATAATGTTATTGTTTGCACTGTACTGACTGATCTAAGGCAGTCAGATAATTTAAATTTTATTGAGTGATGATTATACAGCAGCAACATTTACAAGACAGCACTAATACTTGCTATCTGCTAATGCCGAGTTACCTGGAGGGAGTTAAATTTGCACTTCGAGCATGTAGATGGCATCATTCAGAAAACAAAGCAAATCTGCTTGCAGAGTGGGCTGTGCTGTTAATATATACTACTATACTGAAATTTCATTAGATTTTATTAATCTGATCATAACACACTAAAAAGTGGCATTTGAATAATAATTAAATCCTGAAATGCACCCATCAGGTAAGCCCACCTCTTCAGTATCCCATCTTCAAACAGCACCAGCACCATGTAGCTACTGAGTACTACAAAAACAAGGTAAAGCATGTAGTGATTTTTACTGGTATACCACCATGCCCCTCCAAAAAGTGGGATTCAACCTTCCCAAGTCAGAAGTGGGATTGCTAATAAAAGCTAGTTCCTGAGCCCAGGTCCAGCATCCCCAGCTGCTTATTGCGAGACCCACAGCTCAGCTAACACGCTGGGCAGTGAACACGGAGCGCGATCTGAACGGACACCCACCTCCTCTCTGGATGCCATCAGCTCCTGCTTTGGGAGAGGCAGAATTATTCTTTTATTCCCCTTTGCCAAGCTGCTCAAAACTATAGCCCCCCTATCAGTAGGGCTCTTTTACTGCTATTTCACTTGGAAAGCAGAGGGGAAGTCAGAATCTTTGCATCAATGAACTCCCCTCTTCCTCCTTGAGATTAAAGGGGACTTGTTCGGAGATAAGTGTTTTTAATCACTTCCAGAACCTCCGTTGCAATGGGGAGAATTTCAGCTGCATGTCCAAATTTTACAAGGGACTTGAAAAGATACCCGAGATGATTTATACCATTTAATTTGGCACAATATAAATCAAAACAGATAGCAGATAACCCTGACAAACATCCGGACAGGGTGCTTTTGCTCTGCTGGTATAAAATAGTAAATAAGGAAACAACTTGAAAAAGGATTGGCAAAAAGCATCAAACCAGTAACGTATTTCCAAAGAAAAACTTTCACAATTACTCAACTTCCATAAAACTCCAAAGCCACACGAGCTTTATTGACATTCAAATACATTTGACTTTTTTAAATAGTAGTCTGGACCACACAAGTAGGTCACCCATTCTAAAATTGCATTTTGTATTTCTGGAAAATACTTCAATAGAGGTTTGGTCTGGTTTTATAGTTTGGTTGTTCCTCCAGCTGTATGTTTAAGTTAGTGCTGGCCCGAACGCACCTGTGCCGGGTGATAACGTTAGCCTTATAGGAGACAAAATTTAACACAGGATTTTTTTTTCTTGCATCAGGAAGGTTTCGCTCATGACACCTTCAGATAAATTAGCACAACTGAAGCCCGGGCCAGCACCGATCTGTAGCACAGCAACCTTCACAGCTATCAGCAGAGGGAAGAAACTCAAGAACTGGAAGTCTGCAGTAAGGACACCAAACCAGGCCTTTTGCTTTTTTATCACAGCATTAATGAAGAAGTTAAATGTTCACAAAACCAGCCAAGACGCATGCTGAAACCTGTCACTACCTAAAAGATTACAAGCCTCCTGAAATTAAAACTTTGTCCTACATTTTCCCATTAGTTACATTCTCTTCACCAGTCCAGATATCTTATGAACACTCTGTAAACTAGAGAATTGCACAATCCGTCAATAAAGTAAGCGTATTTTGAACTACTGTCCGTATGACTCAATTTGTCAGTAAAAACTGCCACCAGCGCTGTGCTTGCAGAAAAATGTCCATAAATGCATTATTGCGACTGGCAGATCGATGTCCATAATAAAAACAAATAGATTTAACAAGCGCTCGCTTTTACGAGTTATGCAATTGGTGGGATGTGCATTCAGCTTCACCCGACAACTTCTGGGAATGGGCAATACAGACCGGCTTAGGCACTGGCTGACTTCACTGGCGTTACAAACAGGAAATTATTCTAACGCAGGAAATCTTTAAAAGCCTTAGACTGCATACTAATGCCTTCAGGATGTATTCAGAAGTTTCACACATTCGGAATTCAACATATTGTTCTGTGAAATATAAAATGAGAGATGTTAACAACTACCACAAGCAGCGAGGCTTTTTTTGCTGTGCTCTTTGCAGAAAAGAAGTTGAATTTAGGTCAGCTGCACCCCAGGCAGAATGGCTCACTGGTCTGGAGGCTGATGTTAAACACCCCAACAAATCAGGACCTACAAATTGTTCTCACGAAGCTCTTGCAGCACCGACACCAGAATGACCATCGCTGCTGCAACCACCTTTCAGTCACCACAAGTGAGGATGTCACCCTCTGTACCAGAGGTTGAGGACAGGGCTCACTGGAATATTATGCACTGGTTTGTACAGGAGCAGGTTCAATTCATAAACAGCAGTTGTTCTCGCTCCTCCAAAACCCTAATTGCATGGGAAAAGAACACTCCAAAAACAGTCATCCATGTCTTTGACACGTTCCCCTTTGGATTTTCTGCATTACTGTTTCTCCTAAGTTTCCCCTGTCACCAAAGTCAGTTTAAACATAGTTTCCCTGGTGCAGCCTTTCCACCTTATCCAGACTTCCCGTAACAAACTTAATACTTTTTCTGCACAAGTCCTTAAATTAGCCATTCAAGGAAACCCCGATAACCTTCCCAAAGGGCATGAGCTTCTCCTTCAGGCTACTATCCCTTTAGTGATGCCATTAACTGATTCTCTACATACGTTAAGCATTAAACAGTAGTGACAAGTTAATTACGGAGTTATCAAGAGATAAAGTAGTCACGGTAACACAAGTTGCAATATAACTACAACAGTTTCCTATAGAGCTTCTGTTCAGTTGCTGGTGTAATTGGTGTAATTAACTTGTCATGGATCAGAATGCAGATAGGAATTGCTAAAGCCACCTTGCAAGCTCACATGGCTACATCTTTTTTCCTTTGAAGCTTGAGGCTTTTGGTAGAACTGTCCACATTTGTAACATTGTTTGAAAACAAAGCAAACAAAACTTTTCACTTGGAAAAACTGTTACAGGCTGACAAAACATTCGCAAGAAAACAAATAAACAACTTGGCAAATTTCACCTAACTGGATGTTTTAGACAGAAGTATCCTGCATTACAGGGGTGGGGTTTTGCCCCAGGGGCAATAAGCTTTGCAAGCATCATAGCAGTCAAACACACCTTAAGAAACTTAAATGATGGATCAATTCAGAGAGGGGAGGGGGACCTGTTCAAGAGGGCAGAAGCCCCAACCCAAAATTAAGACCCAAAGAAATAACTTGGGTTTAAAACAAGATATTCTGTGGTACCTATGATTCTGTTCTGAGGTTGCAAGCGCTAGCCTAAAAACCAGAGCCAGGCTGTCCCACGTTCGCTAACCCTTCAGGTCTTAACACAAGGGGCAGACATAAAGGTGCGTGGGCTCTGCTCGCTTCTTCCCACGGAGACCACGCGGAGACCTTTCCAAAGGGGTGCCCGAGCACAGGCGGGGCAACAGAGCTGCTAGAGAAGACTTTCATCTCGCCAGAGCGTCTGTGGTCTTCCACATCACCGGGCAGGCAGGCATCGAAACACGACAGGAGATCCCCTGTCGTGGCTCCACTTAAGCTGCATTTCCATGCAAGCGAGGGAAGACCAAAGGCCACGGCGGCAGTTCAGGGAGGGGGAGCTCCGACGCCGACAGTTTTGGTCCCCTGTGCATTAGGGAGACAGGCAGGGCTTGGAGGCCAAAACCTTCATCAGGTTCACAAGGGATCCCTGTCATCTGAACAGACCCCTCCAGAAGACAACCCTTGTCCTCTGCGCAGGGGGAGGACACGACTGGACACAAGTTATGCTGTGACAGTCATTTCCAAACTAAATGTTATGCCCCCATTTATAAAATGGAAGGCTTTCCTAAGTGAAACGCTGTAGAGACTGTACCTTGCCATTTAATAAGAGGTCCGTTACACAAAAATACCATACAACTCAGTAACAGGTTTATTTGGGAGTTGGGGGGAAAAAAAAAAAAATCATTCTTTACATTTACTTAACTTTAGAAATCGTATGCAGTTACAATATTGTACTTATTTTACAAACAGTTGCAGAGCTTGGCTTTTGTGTCAATGGCAAAAGGACATTTTTATGTTAATATCAATTTGACACACATCATTTTAGTGCGGTTTCACACTAATCTGATCTGACCACAGGCTGCTGCCAGGATCCCAATGGAAGCCAACGCGCTTTTAGGAGGGCCTCGGCCCCCACAGCAGCCGCAGCACCGCGTCCCCGGGCTGGGAAAGGGTTTGGCGAGCTGGCCGGGGCAGGACCAGCGCCTAGGGCAGCTCGCTGCCAGCCCGGGTTAAGCTTTACAATCAGCGTTCCCCTGCAGGGATGACTCCCGACACCGGGGCCTGGTGCCCGCGCTGCTAGGAGAGGCCTGGGGCCACAGCAGGGGTGCTTCCCCTCAGAGGGCCTGCAGGTGTCAGTGAACGGGGACACCGGGGAGCGAGGGAGCCCCCGCCGCTCGGCCGGCTAAGCCCGACTACGAGCTCAGCGCGGAGGCACGAAGGGGCTGCGGCCGCTCGCCCCCGCCACAGCTGCTCAGGGGGCCGCAGGGGCCCCCTGCCCGGGAGCGGCCCTGCTCCCAGGCCCGGCCGGGCGGCGCCTCCCGCCGGCGCCTCCCGCCGGCCCCAGCCCGCCGCCATCTCCCCGCCTGCCCTCCCCGCCATGAGGCGGCCGCGCTGCCCAGGCCGAGCCCGCCCCGCCGGGCCCCGGAGCCCCGCGGCTCCCCGGCCCGCCCGCGCACCTGCCCGCGAGGAGGAGGAGGAGGAGGAGGAGGAGGAGGAGGGAGGGCGGCGGAGAGGCCGCCGGAGCGTCCCCGGCGCCGGCAGCCGCAGCAAGCCCGGCGCCACGGAGGGGGCTGTTCCTGCCGCGCCGCCGGGGCGGAGCCGCCCGGCCGCCCCCGGGGCCCGGAAACCCGCGCCGGGCGGGCGAGGGAAGCGGACGGAGCAGGCGCGGCCCGAGCAGGCCCGGCCCCGCGGCCTCGGCCCCCGGGCCCGGCTCCAGCCCCGGGCGTGCGGTGCGCCTACCTACCTGGCTCTGCGGGGCTGTTCCGTGCGGGGCTCCGGGGGGCACCCCTGCCCCCTCGCCCTGCTTATATGGCCGGGGCAAAGAGGCGCAGCTCGCCCGGGGTCATGCAGCCCAGCTGCGGCGGGCGGGTCTCCTCCCACGGCTCCCCGGCTCAGAGCCGGGCGGCTACCCCAGGTCACACAGGTGGTCAGAAAAGTGGATTTCTGCAAAAGCCCGTCACAGAATAACGGGCAGTAATGCAGGAGGAGTCGGAGCCCCCACGGTGCTGAGCCCCTGTAGCAGCCGTGCACCTTGGTTCTTCCTTTAGGCTGTGAAATGCGGGTGGCTGCTGACCAAAATCCACCACATAGGGAAGCAAAATGCAGGTCTTACAGCTGCATGTGGTTTTTAAAATTATCTAGGTCTATTATTCTGCTCGTGCTTTGGGGCAGGAGGGACGGTGAAGGGCAACGGGCAAAGACTGGCTGCGTCGACGAAACGGCCTTTTTCACCCATTTGCAAAGTGGGGGGTAAGGGTGGGGACAGGGAATTAGACCAGAGTTCGCAGAGGGGCAAGCGTTTGGCAAATTCCTAAAAGAATTCCTAAAGTTCCTAAAAGAGGAGACATGGAGGAGATAAGGGAGTTAATGTCAGAGGAAGGGAGACTGTAGGGTGAGGTTTATTTGAGGTCATAAAAAAACAGGACAAAAGGTGCCAGTAAAGTTTGCAACAAGAAACCACTAATTTTCAAGCCAGAGGATCTTTCACTGTCCGAATCTTAATCTGAGTTACAGCAGCAGCAATTTATTAGTCATGTTGTGTGACTCAGAAGGTATCACAAAGTGGAGGAAGCCACTTGGGAAAGATCAGAACAATTTTTAAAAAAATGATTACAGAATTCTGGAAATCCTTTGTTCATAGGGAATGAACACTAAATAAAATGGCATCTAGTTAGGGCCTGTTAAATCTGATTCCAAAAAATTACAAAATCTGGTCCAAAACGCAGAAGTTTCCCCAGTGCAGTTGAACGTACCTGTGCAATAGTTGCACTTGGTGCAAACCCAGCAACGGGCAACGACTCACACTGGTGTGTAATAGCACTGAGACGCTCCTGCTGGTTTTAGCAGTATTTTTTAACGTGACACCTAGTTTTCCCTTTCGCTTCCTGCGCCGTTAACCTTGAGTCTCTCAAGGAAACGTAAGCAAGGAATGTTTACCACCCTCTCTTACTTTCTTTACCATCTACGTAGGCAAAGCATTGGCCAAAAGTCACTGGTGAAATTGTTCTGAGATAATAAAAATGTCCAGATCTTCCACACCACCCTGCGAATTGCAACCTGCAAACCTACCGATTTTGAACAAGATAGAAGTAATCTGTGAATCTGTGTGATCTGTGAAGGATGAATTACAATTAATATAAATAGTTTAACAATGAGAAATCAAATTCAAATCTCCTGATAGGAACAGCTTATCAAGGGAATTTCATTTAAAGCAGCAAAGAAACGATATCACAATAAAGAAAAAACATATGAAAAGGTATTCCGTGTTTGTAATAAATTACAACGAATTACAGGCTTCTGGTTCGTGTTTTCTTTTGTATGCATTCAGAGTTCATCTCTCTGACTTAGCTTTTCAGTAGCTGTTGGCGAACAGATGATTCAGGCTGCTGTGTAACTGTGTGATGCCGTAAGGTGACAAGAGAAAATAAAGCTTTTTGGTAGTTCTACTGAAGCCCGGATTAACGGTCAATGAAAAGGTAGTGCCATTGCATGCCCCGTGCAAGTGCAATGGCTTACGTGACCATCTCATCTCCAAATGAAAGATCTCTTCACATCAGTAAGCTCTGGACTGGATGGGATACCCTAGAGAGAGTCATTATTTTAAAATGTAAATATCAAGCTTCTCAAGCCCTGATTTTTATTTTTTTCTTTCTCAGACATCTTAAAATCCAGTGTCATGATGTGAATTAAAAGGAAGGAAGGTGGAGATTTCTGCAATAAGAGGTGGATCTGCTGCTTGGCAGAAAAAGCCCAAACCAAAATACGTTTATAAATAACTGTTCTGAAAACCCCTCTCTGCAATTTTCCTTTCTGAAACGATCGCCAGTTCTTTTTCTGCCTTTTCATCCTTCAAAGTATTGATAGATCAGCCTTGCAGGTTGGTCTGGATTCTTCCGTCTGAGAAGGAGCAACCTGACCAGTGTGGCCATGGTAGATGTTAGCACTGGCAGTAGTGCTGCTTAAAAAGAAAACTCGATTAGCAGTGAAGTCCCTGAAGGACTGCTTTCCCACCCTGAATACATGCCGTCATTATATAAATAAATACTTATAGATGTATGCAACCTTAAAATACGTAGGAGATTCTCAGGGACATCCACGTAGCAAGTGCAAGTAGCCCTAAGCTCCCTTTGCCTCTGCTCTGAGCTGTGTAGAGCTGAGCCGCGACGGGAAGGGGTCTATAGCTGCCTAATGCGGGAAGTTCTGTCTTTGCCGTACGCTTCTCTCTGCATCTCACCTGGGATGAGTTCAGGCAGAGCGAGTCGGATTCTGCCTGCACCTGCCCTGCGAGTAGTGAGTGGCAAGAGAAAGGGTAAAGTAGGATGTTTGCAATAGTTTCAAGTGACAGAATTGAAGATATCTCCCAAGTATTAGTAAATGTTAGTGTACCATTTTAAGCACTTTGGAAATTTCAGTCTGGTATTATATCCTTAAAAATGAATTTATTTTATTTTGAAAATATTAGAATGTCAGATTAAAGAGAAACAATGCTCAGATGAATGAAATCTTCTCTCTGTCCTGATATCCTTTTCTGAAAAGTAGGCAGTTCTTGAAACTTTAAGCGGAAACCTCCCCAAAATACGTATTAATCTTTTCTGACTCCTCTCCCAAGATGATCTCCTTATTGCCTGAAGCATGAAAATTGATTAATATGATTTTAGTTTGCATTACAACAGGTTTGAATAGGGAAAGTAAAATACCCAGACTTTCTTAAAACCTAGCGTCTTGGTGAATGCACAAGTTGTCTGTTTGCAATATAAAGAAGTGTTTCTCTGCGCTGCTTCTAGCTGTACTGCCTTGTAACTTAATTCAGTGTCGTATACTTCTGTTAGCAAACGGGGTACAAAGGGTCCTCCTGGTGGGTTTGCACTCTGCCCTCAGAATTATGAACTTCTTATTCAAATCTCCTGTAATCCTTTCGCTGTCCAGATTTTCCTCTTTGTTACTTTAAGTAAGCGCCATTATAATTTCAACCACTGAACTTTTGAATTTCCCCCTAATCTGCCCTTTAACAGCAAGACCAAGACTGAGGAGACAGTTCCCAATTAGATGTGTCGCTGGTCAATGACATCGGTGTCAACAGAACACACAGACACACACACACACATATATATATATACGCACACACATATATATAACCTTTTTCATGTATTTAGGCCTGCTCCTACTACTGTAGCTGGTATACCTCGTCAGACTTCTCTGTTAAATTCGGCGTGAGGGCAACTAGGTGTGCATTTTCTGCCTAGGAGTTTCCAGCATTGGGTTGTGACACATCCAGCCTAGTTCACCAGTCCTAAAGCTTATGGGGAGATTTTCATTACGCCGATACCAAATTTCTGAAATGTTTTTCAAGTCATGTCCCATGTCTTTGTTTTTCATTCAAGGCATTTTCTTTCAGTTCTTTACTTTATTTGTTATTAAGTCTGTTGCTTATAAGACACCGTTCATCTAACGTGGCGTTTTCAGGTACAGGATAGTATTTTCCCGGGACTGGAGCATCTGTCTGCAGTTGAGTGCAAAATGCCCTTCTAGTGATAGCATGTGAATTTGCTTCCAAGTAAACCAAGGCTTAGACTAATACATGAACTTCAGGGTCACGGAAAGTAATGGGGTGGAATGGAAAACTAAAAAAGGTTTTTATTAAAGGCCTTGAGATGCGAATTCGCAAATATTTCAGCCTGGATTAAATTCCTTGTTAAGGACTAACCTCTGAAAGCATCTACTTTCTGCAACATCTGCTGGGGAAGGGAGACTTGGGCACTGGAGCTGTAACTACCCTCTTGCTAGCTTGAGAGAGAAACAGATGGAGTCTCAGGGAAGATGTAGTATTGAAAATCACTGTGATTTGGACCTCACTTGTAGTTCTTTAATTTCCCCCTAGAGAAAATTGTCAGATTGGAGCACAGGCATAATATATTTCTGCCTTTGTGGTTATGTGCCTTACTGAGTCAGAATCTGGCCTCGATCACTTCCTATGCTCCGGTGACCTCTCCGCATGAACCTCCTCAGCTGTGAATAAGTGCAGCAATGTAACCTTGTATGATTTCACTTGAACAAGTAAATAAGTCTTGCTTTTCACATTTATAATCACCAGGAAAAAAAAAAAAAAAAAAGGCTGAATGAAACCAGAAACTGTGATTTTGTTTGCCAAGACGCTTGCATTTTCTCAACAGCGGGGCTGTGTCCTGCAAATTTAAATCTGGAAAGTTCATGTCAATACAGAGCTAGCTATTTGATCTGGGCACGTTATGTGCTTTAATTGGCCCTGAAGGACAGCGTGTGTGTGTGTATGTGAAAAGCACTCTGAATCTGGTTTCAAAATAGGTTTTTAATAATAGAAATAATCTCTTATACCAGACTTTTGTTTGCAGCACATTATGGGAGTTTGCCCATATATTTTAACTGGTGCGAAATGGTGTGAAGCGCACACCTGGGTCACTGGGAAGTGGATCGTATGTCTGGATGGGTACGTGAGTGCAAGTGTTTCTGGGAACTTTAAAAAGAGTTAAATTTTGATGATGTGGGATATGATCTGTCTGTAAGGAAAGAGGTCTGAGGGGTAGTCCTGAAGAAGTGTGATTTTCTGGGGCTCATTCTTCAGTCTGGGTAGGAGCAGACTGGAGGTTTGAAGGCCTGTTTGCAGCAAAATGTGGAAACCTATAAGAATCAGTGGTGGTGGCACATCATTTCCAATGGAACTGAGATTATTAAAGAACACTGCTGCTTCAATAAGAGGAGAGCATCTTCCTTGCATAAAAATGGGAACAGTCTGGGTCTCTGCAGTTAATCTCCACAATTCTTGAAATTCAAGGGAATTCTGATGAAGATCCATAAGTTTTAAATTGCCATCATCTTTGAAATAGTTTGTAATCCCCGCTAATAAAACTTTTTCTCTCCCTCTTCCCCCAAAACATTCTCCAAGCTTGTTTGATTCCACTTTCAAATGTGGAAGCATGGACTCGTCTCTATTAAAAAACCAAAAAATAAGCTGGGAGTCCGGATGTATCGAGCAGGAATACAACTGGTTCCTGCGCTGGGAGAGGAAGGAAATTGGGTGGTTCGAGGTGTAGAATTACTGGTAAGTTAAGAAAATGTATTTTAGTAGGCAAACCATTTTCAGTGCTTATGAAGAAGCTTGGCATTGGGAGAAATATGATTTCCTGTAATCAAGGTGCTGGGAGTTGTTTGCCAGCCACTAATGCCTTTAGGGAAATCTAGTAGCAAACCGTGTAAATGAAAGGGATATTAGCAGAGATTGGTTTCATTTTCTTTAGGGCGAAACCATAAAAAGTTATGGTGTTTCATATGCCCTACTTCAGTTGGTTTAGTTATCTCCTGGCTGCTCTATTCCAGAAGTTGCTGGAAAATGCTTTGACAATATTTGGTGAAGCTAACCAGTATAAATTTTATCTGTTATGCTACAGAGAAATTTGTGTGGTAAAAAGGCTTATAAATATTAAATAAGAAGAATTTTGGGTCAATAAGGCCACTGATAAATCTCCTGTTAAATTAAGTGTGCCTGGAGTCCTATATTTAGTGGAGCTTTTGCAGCTAGTGCCAAATTCCAGCAAGGCTCAAGCATTTCCAATAATTATTACAGCAAAATTTACAGCATATACTTTTTCCTATTGACATATTAAGAATATTTGCAATAGAACACATCCTTCAAGTGATTGGGTTATTGTAGCCTGTTGAGAGATGTGCCCATCTTTGTAATCATCCTGTTATTTGAAAAATGCTCTTAATAATTCTTTTTTTTTTCTGCATGGAGATTCCTTCTTGTGTTCTTTCCTATGCCATGGGCAGGTGAGGTTGCCAACAATTCTCTGTGCCATTGCATTCACAGAACTCACGGCATCAATTACTTTGTAGGGGCAGACTTGCTCCCAAATGAACCTGTGTGTTTACTGGGAGGCACTGGAAATTAAATCAAGTTAATTCCTTTTGGTCTTTCTAAGCAAGCTGCGTGTGCGTGTGCGGGGCTGCGCGCGCGCATGCGTATGTGTGCATTTTGTAGAATCGCATATTGTAGTCTTAGGAATGAATCCACTTGAAGGTGGTACTAACCTGCCTCTTGCATCAATGGAAATGGATATTATGATTGCTGTGTTGAAACGTGCGCCCAAATGCATTGGGAGTTTGATACTATTTTTCAAACTGCCAAATAGATAATGTCAGAGCATTTCTGAAATGGGATACTAACATCAAGATATACTGCACCAATCAACTAACATCAGGCAAAGTATAGCGTAAAACTGTGGATGTAGGAGACTACTACAGAATTTCCATTTTCATTCCCTATGTCAACAGCTTTGTAACTTACCTAGTAGATTGTTTTATGTTTTCCAGACATATTCTCAGTAGACTACAAACACTACATTCAGCTCAGCCTTCAGAACCCAAAGAATTAGATATGCTGTAGTTTATGAAATGGATGTTTATGAAAGTATCCTTTGTTTGAATTGCTCAAAAACCCAACATGAATTCAAACTTTGACAGCGTAAGCAGAAAATAAGAGGGCCATAGTGATCTCCCAAATGTAGCCTTAACTATTGAGGTTCTCATATTGAAAATGCAATTTTCTGTCTAGATGTTTATGAATGTCTTCAAATTCCCTTTCATAATAGCCCCTTTTTGACAGGCCTTTTTCAACTCTGAAATATGAGAAGAAAGGTTGCTGCAGAATGTAGTATATACCATTATAGGAGGTACACCTCTGTCCCTCAAGCCAACAGTACTCTTTTGGAAATCAGGGATGATATATGCATGTGTAGGAGGTTGCAGAGCCCAAGATCCATTGCAGAGAAGCAGGATTCTTTTACTGAATCACAGTAAGTTCAGATGCTAAAATGTGGTGTGACACTTTAGGGAGCCTGTCTATGTAAAATGTATGAACTCCGTGTGATTTTATAAACTGTGTGTATAACTCCAACCGTGTGTAATCTTCAGAGTGCTAGCAAACCTCATCACGTAGCCGCTGACGAACAGTCAAAACTGTTACTATTGAATTACTCTCTACAGGTAGAAATATGTCCGTTTTGTTATGGGGAGTGTCTACATTGAAGGAATCCAGTTTCCCCGGATCGCCCGTGTGCGTTAGCATCGGTGTGCTAGAAATGGATGGGAGCAGTGCAATCAGCACAGCAGAAATGAATATACAGCAGAGAAGCAGGCACAAAGCATAGACTAGTTCTACCTGTCGTCGCTCACATTTTCACCTTGTCCTTGTGCTTTCATGAAAATCTGATGGCAAGTGGTTGTGTGCTTGGGCAGCTGAGGGAAAGCAAAGAGCCCCTTAGGAGACTGGAGAGTCAGTGTTGGACCTCCATTGCCAAGATGACTGGTGACCCAGGAGCTTGAGCCTGGGGTCTGAACCTCGATACCCAGCGCTGATGAAACGGCTCAGTCCCAGCCGGCCGAGAGCAGCCAAGGCCCAAGCTTGAACTCCATACAGCTGCCTGAGGGGAGCCTGCAAGGGAAAGCTTGGGATATTTGGGGATCACATCGTGTGCATTTGGCTGTTCTGCAAATGCTACGTTCGCCCATCCCGTCCTCGTGGTTTGGCTGCTGGGGCTTGGAAAGAGCAGAGCTGAGGACCCTGAAGAAAACTCAGCGAGGGCCACCCCTTCCCTGGGGAGCTGCTTGTGAGCTGCAGCTCACCCTGCGGGTCTCGCCTGACCCACGCTGCCGTGTCCCCTTGCTGCGCAGGCAGCCTGCCCGCTGCCTGCTCGTACACCTGACCCAGCTCAGCCAGAGCAGCGCAGGCATCTCAGGACTGTACTGCGCTCTTCAGTTAGAAAATTAGTCTTTGCTGATGAACCTTGTGGGCAAGTACGTGCCGTATTGCCAGGTAAACAGTGGCTACTGTCCCGTTGGTTTTAACAGGAGTAGGCATGCATATGGAGTTTGAAGAGTCACAGTTTTCTTCTGAGAAATCATTGGCCATGTAAAATGTGGTTTGAAGCTGACGAGAAGACTCACTGATTTCACTGGGCTTGATATCAGGTCATTTGATCATAAAAAATCAGTTATATGAGATAAATTGCTGTTCCCAGATTAAAATGGCTTTTTTTCTTTCTACAAAAGCATGAACTTTGGGATAGCTATGTGTTGCACAAACGGGAAGGTGCTGAGGTTCCCCCAACAGCAGGGACTTGTGAGAGCAAGGAGAGCCGTGCAGGTGTTTGTAAGGTAAAGCGGTCACTGAACAGCGCTCATCCTTTGGTTTTGAAGACACAAATATAGAAGCGTACTGCAAGCCATGCAAAATCCAAGAAGGCTGTATATACACAAACAAAGATTATCACAGATAATTTTTGTTATAATCTGAAAGTGCAGATTATTTTGTCCCCTTCAGTATTGTGAACTTGTGTACGTGGTGTATACTATCTGTTATAATGGACTGTAGTGTGATGGAACAAATTGTCCTTTGCAGGAGAGGCAGAAAGGAGAACGATCTTCATTTTCTTTGTTGTCTATTGTCACCAAATGTTGGGAAAATTACCTGTTTCAGGGAAATACTGCTTTGAAGTTGGTGCAGAAGTACTTGATATAAAGCTGTGATGCCATCCAGCATCACTATGTTCTCCAGGAGAGCTGTTTGCTGCTGCAGCATTCTTATCGGTTGTGCTTGTGAGACCCTATCCCTGTCTTTTTCTCTATTCCCTTGATCAGTCTTTACTGCCTTCTTTTTCTTTTTCTTTCTTTTTTTGAGCATCGTTTTCTCCAACATAATTTGGACAAGTTTCCAGTTAGTGTTCAGTCCTGCTTGTAATCATCATGTTGAAAAAGGAACTAGAGATCAACAACTTCATTGTCCAGACACAACATTCATTTTAGTGACAATAAAATCTGCCTTTTCTTGTTTTGGAGTGAAAGAAAAGGGACAAGGAATTGCTGTTTTGACAAGTTCGAGAAATGATTAATAACGTCCTAGTTAAGGACGTAAATAAACTGCTGGTAGTAGGGTGCCTTAGCAAAGGCAGGCTAGTGGCTCCATACATGCTTCTCTAAAGAAAGCATATTTAAAGGGTGTTTCCCTGAGGGATTAGAAAGGCGAAGGGAAAGGCAGGAAGAAATGCAGCTCCTTGCCAAGTAGCAGTACCGAATAAAAGAAGGAACCCTGTTCAGCTGCATCGATGTGCAACTTCAGTGCTAAACTGGGACACTGCCTTTACTTCTGGTGTCGTTTATTAACATTTGTATAAAAATACAGTGTCCACTGTGAGGTAAGTAGAATTCTGCAGTAATCTAAAGGGGTGTGAAAATGCTTATCTTCTTTTTCCTTTGAAGTATCTATATAGCATGAATTGTCTCATAGTGGTGTTAGGGCATGCCCAGGGTTCCTGTCCCTCACAGGGGCCTTGGCTTGGGTCTGGGTTCAGCTCCCCATTCAAACAGCAGCCTAAGTATATAATATATAAATTATAAAAATATATAAAAGTATTTTATAAGTATAAGAATGGGTAAAATTCACTTTGGCCTGTATCCATGCCTGTTCTCAGCAGGTGCTGACGTCCGGGATCGGAGCAGAGGAGCCCGCTGCATAACTGGGGCTGTGATGGAGTGGGGCTGGGAAGTCCCCCGGCCGGGGTGTGCTGGGCCTGGCTGGGTTCCCGCGCTGACTGGGAGGTGGCATCCCTCCAAAATGGTCCTGAGGCGGTAGTCCGTGAGCTGAGGTGAGAGGCTGATCCCCCGGTCAGCAAACCCCTGTGCGGTGCCGGTGGCAGATGTGCAGCTGGGGTGGAGCTGCTCCCACAGTGCAGGCAAATCTATTCCATGTTCAGCTTTTGAAATGGGTCTAATAATACACATTAAAATGCCAACTGACCTGCAAGAGGAGAAAAAAAATTGTTTGTGACATTAAGCACCTTAACATGAAATAATTCAAGTTAACCTGCAGCAGATTTCAAGCATAAGCAAGTCCCTGGATGGTAAAGGTAAAAATGCAGACCCTGAAAAGGTCAGGCATCTGCTGAAGCCTCCTCGTGCTCCCACTTCTGACAAAAACGATACGTAGGCAAAGGCAACTCCAGAGCAAGCCTGAGTAATAAGAAAGGAGGTGTGCTAGTCAAAAGAGAGGTAGCATTTATATTTCTAATAATGCTGTAAGGTGCGAGGAACCAGAAGGAGCCAACGAACAACTGCTCTGCCTCCTGTATTTGCAACTCTTGTTTAGAAAGTTCCTAACTCCAGTTCCGCTCTCAGGACGCCTCCTTCAAATCACTGTCATCCCCTGCCCGTTTTTAGCTTTAACTGGCCTTCATAGAAGTGCAAGAGGAAAATCAGCATAGTTTAACCCACTATAATGGTTGAAGTTTTATACTGATCTGGAACATGGAGTCGAGATCATTTTGATAGTATATTGTTTCAACAGTGGGCAAATACAAACGTTTCTCTGGAGTTTAGGGATATTTTTAATATTGCTTTTCAGATGTTTTATTTTGCTTGAAACTCAAAATGCATTCTTCCCAGAATTTTTAAGCTTGTTCTTCTAATTTTTTTAAGGGTATCCTGTCAGTTTTTAAATACAGTCTTTTCATGTTGCCAGTGAATTGCTTTGATCTGCAGATGAGAACCGATGAGATGCAGCTTCCTCACTGCTGAACTTTGCCAAGAGTTTTGAGTGCGTCTGCGATCGAGCCCATCAGAATCCTAAAGTGGGGAAAATAAAATTCCTGACAAGACTTTCCAAAGCAGTCTTTTCCCATCGTCTATAAAGCAAAAAGCCCAGAAGACGACGTCTGTGTTTTGGTAGCATAGAAGTGGATGAAGAAAAAAGGAACACAGTTTGATTAATATGTTCTGTGTTTTATTTATGTAGTAACAGCTGTGAAAAAAGTTATATTCCACTTTCTCTGTACCACGTCTTCATGCGTCAAGGGAGCTGGCAAGGGAGGAGCTTGCAGCACAGAGGGGTGGCTGGGGGCTGCACAAATTGCCCCTGAAGTGGTCTTAAAAAATTTGTCCTGAAAAGGACAACGTAGAGTGATGCTGTAGGACCGTGAAGTAGTCCAGGCTGGATTGGAGGAGGTCTCCAGCTCCGGGGCCAGACCCGGCTGCTCAGGGCTCTCCCCCAGCAGGTCTTGAAACCTCCGAGGATGGGGATGGCACAGCCTCCCTGGGGAACCCGTCCCTTGGCTCCCCTGCCCTCCTGGGAAGACAGTTTTTGGAAAATCCAGTGCTTTGGGTGCCTCTCGGCACCTAAGCTCAGGAAACACACACATCCCTTGAGGGGAAATGGGCTTTTTTGGTCAATTCATACCAATTTACATAGTGGTTGGTTGGAAGAGGTAGCCCAACATTATTCTCAAAAATACCATAGTTCCTTCAGAGTTGGGTGAGCAATTCTGTGTAGTTTAACTGCTGCTTGAATTCTACGGCGTATTTCAGGGAATAAGTAAATAAAACACCATTCAGGCCATGGGATCAGCATACTAATTTATGACCAGATCTGAAGCCTTTTCCCAAGGCAAAATACAATTAAAGCCAGGCAGAACTTGACCTGAGTGAGGACTTCAGCATTTGATCTGTGAATTTTGCTTTTCTGCATTTTTATTATTTTTATACAGTAGTAAAAATATTTCTCCTGCTGGTGATTGTACATTGTGCTGGATATTGAATTCCTTGCAGTAAAGGCCTAACTTCTTGAAACCTAATCTTACATCGCGTGCTGTCTAAAGAACTTAATTCTTATTGGGATAACAAGTTTAAAAATATATATTTTTAAACCACATCCATGACATTTTTGTTAACCTGGTTCTAATGGTGATCTAGCAGTAACAGTAAAGGATGAAAAGCAAAGAACAGGCTGAGATCTAATCTGACCCAACTCATTGATTCACTCCCTGACCTTGGGTAAGCCTTTTGACCTGCCTGTGCCTCAGTCAACTCAGCTGGAAAATTGGGTAAAGAGCAGAGCCTGTTAGAAAACCATCTTCAATTTGAACAAAGATTTCCCGGAGACCCAAAAAACGTGAGTGTAGTCATTTTGTACAGACAAAATTGATTGCGGACTGCACAAGAATAACATCCTGAGCTGTGGGATACCATGGATGACATCTCATTCGTCGTGCGGTGGCTGGGTGGTCTCTGCGTCCACCGGAGCTCGGCCACTTTTCATGTGTCCAGAGCTGTATTTTCACTTTCACAGCATTAGTCTGGCCGTGTCTGCCCTCAGTAGGAATGTGGCTCAAATATTGCATGAGTCTAAGAAGGTGCAGGGGAGTAATTACTATTCCTGTTCGGTTCAGAGTTACTGAACTAAATTACTATCCCTTAGATTTATCACGACCTAAAGTGGCATCACATGCTACTGTATCAATAAAACATAAAAATGAAATCAGGTCTCTACCCAGAATTCACCCGATGCTTTCCAGCGTGCCCTTGCTCTCCCGAGCCAGGCTTCATGCCATCAGTCTGTAAGCAGCGGTGCCTGTAATTACCAAGACGAAGATCCAGGCTGCAATCCCAACGTTAAGCCTTATGCCTGTGCTCGAAGCAGGACCTGTTTGCTCCGCAGGGTGCAAGAGGTGCGCCCGCAACCGGGAGCCTGGGCTTGGCTTTGTCCTCGGCGGGAGCCGTTCATCCAGCGCCGCGGCCGCAGCAGCCCCGAGGGGCGATGGGGAGACGTTGCAGGCAGGCGGAGGCGAGCCAAGGGCACTCACATGGCATGTGGATAACCACGCGGAATTGGCAGCAGGCGATCGGCCGCATGCACAAAGCTCCCCGCTCTCACGAATTTGGCACTGTTTGTCCTGGGCAAAGGCCAGCTTCTCTTGCTTGTGCCAGCATGTTTAAACTATCCTGGACTCACTAATCTATTCTCCATGACCCACGCTGGAAAAATGACCGTTTCCTTTTCCCAATTCCCACATCTGCTATTTGTTTTCCTCTCTTTGCCTTCCCGAGATTTGGGAAGGAGTTCAGGAATGCGGAGCGCTGTTCAAACCTAAGCTGACCTCAGATACCGAGCGGCATTTATCTAACAACGCTCGTAGGTAAATAGTTAAGGGGAAACGGGCATGTTGCTTCACTTTCATGTGCATATTTCGAGACGTTTTCAAATGAAATAAAAATCTTGATTTTGTTCTGAAATGGTAGCTAGCTGTATGGCAAGAATAGGAGGGATGTAGTATTTCCAATGGAAACTAGTAAATCCTGCTCTGCCGGTTAATGGGCTCTGTCATTATCCTTCCATGAAATAATTCTAAATTTTAACATTAATATTAGGTGCAAACACCTAAAAAAAGTCACTTCTACTCGTCCAAATGAAATTACTATGTGGGAATGACATTTACGCTGGAATAAAATTGTCACTGTGCCTCATATAACATAATATATATATATTTTGCATTAAGAAAAATCCCAGGCTCTGCTCACTTTAAAAGTACAAGCACAGAAAAACAAAATGAAATTTCACTTGAAAATATTCAATTTTCTGAATGGAATATTCTGAAAGCCTATGTTTCATTCAGAAGACCTAAATAGCAAGGAAATCTGAAAAGCAGTGAGGACAAGTACAGTGTAGAAGCAAAATGCAGTCAAAATTTGCAGAATGACACAAAATATTGCGGTCTTGAGAGGAGTTGGATGATGTGCAACGGGATGGCTTAACATTGACTTCATTGGGATGAAGAATTCACCTTTTTTTTTTTCTTTATTTTTTTCAAAGAAGAGGGCTTAATAGACCTCCCTAAATGCATTTCTTTGTGATCCTTTTTAATCTGAATGAAGTGATTTTAAAATTTTTTAGGCATCCCGTGTGCACGAAGATATACATGCACCCTTGGAAAAAGAAAAATAAAAACAATCACATCTTGGGAGAGATAAACTTGTTAAGAAAGATTAAAGGGAGATTTAACCAAGAGAGTTACTATCCACAAAGATGCTTATATGCCTTTTTTTTAACAACTCAGTGGAAGTTCGGTGTCAAAATAGAAACTGGAGGCTAAAAATGGGATCTAGGTCTACTGCTGTCTATTCCTCTGGGCTTACCAGAGTAAGCAGAAGTACAGGAATTACCCACAAATATTTGGTGGGTTTTATATCAAGAGCCTAAAATAGATGAGTACTTACAGAATTAAGGGGAAAGGAATTTTAAAAGAGCTGATTAAACTCGCTACGATGCTGCTTTTTAGATTAATGGCCAAGAATGAGGAGCTGAATTTTTCTGACTTTCGATACACGTGTTCCTACTAGTAATGAGAATTTGATGCTAGGAATTAGCTGAATAGCAATGAGCGTGAGCAAAGGCGCTGAGGTTTGCATGCAGCATACTTAGGTACCCTCTGGCCGGGGATGGGTGAAACCTCCTGCCCCGTCTTCTCCTCGAGGTGGCACGTCGGCATCTGCGTCGTCAGAAGCCCTCAAACAATTCTGAAAACTTTGGTCACTCATATACGATCTGCTTTTATCACTCTTGTGTTCCTTTTGCTTTTACTTCTGGCCAGATTTCCTTTCACCATCGGGTACCTTTGTTTAAGATTATTTTTCCCTAGATATATTAGCTTGCATTTTTCCAAGTTAAATGTTATTTGTCAGCGTTCAGTAAGAGACTGCACATTCTGCTTTGAAATACCCTGTGATCATCAAGGCCGTCAACTCTGGCTATCGTAGAAACAGAAGTCAGAGATGAAAAGTGCTATTAGGTCATCCAGCCCATCTCCCTGCCAGTGCTCCATGGATGGAGCTGGCTCTCGCCGCGGTGACAGCCCTTGTCCGAAGGGAGCCGTGGTGGTATCTTTGGGCAGCTCTCTTTGGATCTGAGCTCGGTGTTTGCTCTCGCAGGCAGATAAGGTTTTCTTTCAAGTCCATGTGCCGTCAGAAAAGGAAAACCCAACGCGCTGGTGGAATGACTCCACCATTGTTGCTGGACGACCCTGCACAGTTTCAAAAGATACTGCGTGTCTGTGCATCAAAGAACTGCAACAGCGACAACGGAGAGTCATGGCTGATGCCCTCGGTGGAGAGTCCTTAGTCCGTCCGTTTGCAGCGAAGCACCACGTCAATACAAAAGCGTTTGAAATACAGAATATATTTTTGGCATAACGCTTAAATATGCAACCGTTTTGTGCAGAATGAAAGGCAGAAATATAGTTGTAAAAAGTGATCAAAAATCCATACAAATTAATACAAATAGGCAAACTAAGGGGATAATCCTTTTCTCACTGAAGTCAGCGGCAAAGCTCCCTTTGATTTCGATAGGCATGAATTACAGGCAAAGAGAAAAACTGGGTTATTTGTAATTGTAATTGACTTAGTTTGCGGTGACAAAGTTGCTGCATGGAGGGAAGGTGTGCATCCTAATTGTCTTCAATTTCTTGCTGTCGCTAGGTTTAACTGTGACTACCCGTCGGTCTCTAATATTTTTTTTCCCCTGCTGGGACACTTTGCTATGCATGTTAACAGCACTACAATTGCAGTAGGGACAATCCTGGCTGATGTTCAATTAGATTAAAACCAGTGATTTTTTTAAGTGCTTTTGTTGTTCTTTTTGACATGTGGGTGGGTTTTGGCTTCTTTAAAAATATGGCATGAGATTCATCACGGTAAGAGTGTCCCTTTATAAGTTGGAACAAAGGGGATAGAGAGAAAGCAGGTAAGGCTGTTAGTGCAACTACAACAAAAAAAAAAAAAAAGGAAAAAAAAAGAGAAAAAAACAATTTAAATGCTTTAGTCTCCTTTCTGTGTTTAGGTAAAACCTTCAGACTGACTGTCTTTCAGCTTACCAACTAATTGAGGAGAGAATGGTAGCATAAAAGCATTTTTTGTTAGAGTTACAGAAGTAATTAATTGATCGTATGTTGTTTCTTCAGCAATTATGTGATACTCCCCTGTTAATCTGTTCGAAGTTTTTGTGTCAGTATAAACATGCAACGTCTCTTCTGTTTTCAAAAGCAGATAAATGAGGTCCTTCTCTCCTTCTCTGGTCAGCCTTGGGGACCCGCGGCTCGTTCTGACCAAGGCTTTCCAGGAGCGTTTGCCGTTTCAGGGATGCCGAACAACTCTGCAGACAGGAGACTTTTCCATAATTAAACTCTGTGCGAAATAAAGGGAGATCTTCATCACACTCTCTGTATTCATATAAAATCTGTTGCCATGGGAGCTAGCATTGAATAGCAAGGTAGGCAAAATCAGTAATGTTACATTACGTTTGCCCTGTAGCCACTGGAGGGTCCCTTAAAATAAAGTCGCCTTTTATCTTTGCTTTCTGAATAAACATAAAACTAGATTTTTAGTGCAAAATCCTGATTTCAAGGTTATTGATGCCAGACTAAATTAATACAGTCTGCGCGATAGCATACAAAATCCCCAGCAAAGCCAGGGATACTCCTGTCTTTTGAAAGCTTGACATTTGTTTTTCATCATGAACTTAAAGGTCACCAGCTACAGATGAATCAGGATACCTGCTTGAGTTTACATTTACATGCATTTTATTTTATTCCCATGTGCACTTTTTATGAGATCCATCACTGGAATAAAACTGTAGCTCTCTCTTATTATCCAGGTTTGATAATCTAGAAGAGTTATCAACCTGCTGCTGCCTTGAAGAACAGACGAGTTGTCTTCCGCGCATCGCAGTGCAGCTGCGATTCAGTGTGATGTGGGTCGAGAAACGTCTGTTTTCTTTACTGCTTGACCCGAGCATCACCACTAATTTCAGCTGTAAATATAACGTTAACAAAGTGGCTCTCTGTTCCTAATCTGTAATTCTCCCTGTTTTGTCATCCTGCTCAATGCCTGGAATGATGGCAATGTTGCACTGTCAAAGTTAGTGAAAAATGGTTTGTGTGTATTGATGCTTGTTTAATTCTCACTTTATTTCTACAGATGAAGATGCAATTAATCAAAACACAGGTTTTGGAACTTCCAGAGTTTCAAAATGCCTCATTCAGACTTACAATGAATGCGTCCCGTGTCTTCTGCATACGAATTTTTGTTTTTGTTCAGACTAGCAAGTGACCTGTATTGCTGCACAGGTTTTTGAAACCAAATAACATTTTATATTTTTACCAAAATACCTGTGGAGCTGACAGAGCATGATGCATTCATTTTCCTTGATTTTGTAGTGAGGGAAAAGGCTAGCATGAATAATTCAAAAATAATGCTGAGACTGTTAAGATTTAGTACTGGAGAGGTCATCACAGTTGGGAGAATGAGCTAGGAGACTATTACTATTCCACGATCTTTGAATCTCAAGGTGACATCATTATTATTTCTCTATATCTATAATGTGGTGCTGCAACCAACTTATTGCAGTGTTTCTCATGTAGGGTAGAAAGATCAATTACATACAGACCTCAAAATGTGAACTATAAGCATAGTGTCCAATAAAACTGTCATTAACAGTCACCACAATTTTAACTGTATGCTTCCAGGTCAAGCTGTTTTAAAAATGATAACTGACATTGAAAGGTTGAATAAAGAGTACCCATTCCAAGGGGAACGGTTCTTTACCAAAATAACTTTTCATTAACAAATTCGCTAATTCTGTTCTTCAGTTTACAAAAGCATTCGGCATTTATCTCATTGTTTCTGGTACGCACATTCACAGACAGCCCTGGGAAAAAAAAATAAAATCCTAAGTTTTCCACATGATCAGCATCAACAGTAGTATTGGTGAACGCAGATAAAGCATCCCAGTGCAATTTGATTTAATTTATTCCTGTCTTCAACGAGAAACTGTAAGATATTACCCAAATGGAAGTTATACTACGGTAGCGCTTATTGCATTACTTTAACTATTACCTCACCTCTCCGTGTGCCGTTAACTCACCAGCGTGCCCGTGGAAGCGTGCGTTATCCAAAATAAACAAGTCACGAATATTCAGCAGTAATGTATGCCAGGAAACAGCCGCTAGGACTTCAGAGGCGTCTCTCCATTGGGTAAGCGCTGCCTTGTGTGTTTAATTAAACATCCATTTCCCTTGGAGAATATTCATCAAGACTGTAACTCTTCCAATAAACACTTTTCCTACTTGTTCTGTTTTCTTTTTGTAATTTTCACATGAGTTTGAAAGATAAATAAGGCAGCTTTCATACAGAAATTACAGAGAAAAAAAGGTTGGTAAGCCACCTGTTCTGAACGCCAGGATGTTTTGATGTAAAAGGGCGCTCAAATATTTTTAAAAAATATGCTGCAACTCTTTGAGACAATGATTTCTCTTCTTTTTTTTAAGGAACATGCTACTCTGCTCCTCTCTTAGTTCTTTCCCGTTTTTCTTATGGGATTCAGGCTTACAACATTGTGACAGCTCTTTGCTCCCGGGAAGCCGGGATCGAAGGTGGTGCAGGGCGAGGAGCGCGCCGGGGCTGTGCGTGCCCGGCCGGGGGCTCCCGGAGACCCTGCCCTTCTCCCCCCCGTGCCCATCTCTCTCCTCTTGCCTCTTTTTTCCCTCTCGGCTCCGTTAGCAGCCCAAGCGCCGTGATCCACAGCCAGGCACGGTCATAACGTCTTACAGCTGCTAGGGCGGTTCCAGCAGCCCGCTCCGTGGTGGTCTTCCCAGGACATGTGCACCGATGGCCCTTGGATGGCCGACGACTCCTTCACATTTAGGGTCTAATTGGGCTTGTCAGTGATTTTATTTTTCTACATTCTGATTTGCGTTCCCTTGTTTCTCTGATTAAGACATTTTTACAGTGAGATATAAAAATATTAATATGACTAAGTAAGCATATACAAGGGGCAAATAGATGAAAATATGTAAAAAATGAAGATCCTTTCTTATTTTCCTTGCAAGGCTTTCTGGTGTGCACAGCTGGAGGGAAAGGGCACTGTGGCAGGACTATGGACTCCAGCCCTGCTGAACCAACAGATTAAGAGGAGATTGGTCAGAGGAATCAAAATTATATAGGCTGGTAGAGATGTGGTCCTGAGGCAGGAAAAATAAAACAACTGTGAAACAATGTCTCTCTAATGACTACAGGAAAATTAAAAAGAGAGTAACGCAGTGGCTTCCTAGGTATAGCTTTTTTCCTGTTCAACCAAACATTTATTTTAATTTTTAGCATTTGGAGGAAAGCCACATGACTTCAGCTGCCATTCAGCCTCCTTATGCAACCTTAACTGCCGCTGTGTTCTTGTCGGCCTGTTGCAGACAACGATGTTCACCCTCTGCAGCGAGCGTGGTCCGGAGGCAGCGGTGATTAACCAACTGGGTGAGCGCTGCTTGGCCTAACGCGCTGCCCTGGCGTTCACCTCGGGAGTGTCAGAAGATTTGAGCATCATCACTGACAGCGGTGGTCCTCTTGTTGGATACCTAACAATTGGAGAAAGAATTGGAGATCAGAGAAAGAAACAGATTTTATGACAAAAGTATTGAGAACCCTGGAGACTTAGGCTTACTTCTGTCTTTATCACAGACTTTCTTGTTTTGAGGGCAGCTACACTTACTGTTTGTTTTATGTCAGGTATGGTTGTGATGGAGCTACAAAATTAGTTATACGATCCCAATCGCCAGCAGCTGCAAAGGCAGCGAGGATGGTCTTACAGCTGAACGCAGTATGGGGAGTCTGCAGGTCAGGAGTCAATTCAAATGGTTTATCTGCTCTGGTATTTCTAAAGTTAATATTGCTCTAATTTGTGTTATAAGGAGTCTGGGAAAATTTTTGCTGCCAGTTATGCCTGTTAGATGACCTGAGGATTTCATTTGGAGCATACGTGCACTGTGCATAGTGCTAAATTTTACTTGGAAAGGCAATCTGGCTGTAGGCAATCTTGCTTGAAGTTTAAAAAGCATAATAATAATTTAATAATCATGAAATACTGTTGACAAAAATGGTGGTTTCACAGAACCCAGTAGGGAGGAAGTCATCTTTATCCCAAAGTGCTTGGATTTCATAACATGTTTTGAAACAACACTGCAGTCCTTTCGGGAAAGGAAAAGCAATGGTGCCCTAGCCCCCAAACCAACCCCAGACAAACACCAAATAAAACATTTTGAATGGATTCTTTGTTCACCACTGCCCAAACTAGAAACTCCATCAATTAATAATGGATTTTGTAAAAAGTGTTGAAAAACTACAATAATGAAGAAAAATCCTCTAGCATATTCCAGTGACCTTTCACATGTTCTGCGGCCCGTGCCCAGTGAAGGATGTTATCCTGTTTTTCAAGGAGAAGAGAAGAAAAAGGTGGCAAAAAAAAGCTAAAGAGAGTCATTAAACCTGTTTATCATTGAATAAAAAGTACAAGCTTGTTCATAACGCAGGAATGCAAAGTATACTGTTCAAGGAAATGTAAACGTAACTGCAACTATTTCATTTCATGTGAGGTTTATGTTAGCTCTCCTATTAAATTTAATGGGTTGCCCCATGAGAAGCAGCTCATTAATATGAATATGAAGAGCATGTTTCAACCTGCAAACTAAATAACACAAAGATGTGTGATGTTTATTTTCCTTTGGTAGATCTTTGCTTTTTAAAAATATGAACTAATGCAGTAGAAATAGCTGGAGTCTGGGGATAAAACACTGGAGTGGGAATCAGGAGGCCATGTTTCTTATTCCACTCAGTGTTGTATGCTTCTGTTGTGAACCTGAGCAAATCAATTAACTGCTGTTTGCTTTGGTTACTGAATTGGGTTAAATCAACGAACAGTGTAATACTTTACTTATTGTGAGGCTAAATAATTATAATTAATTATACTGGTTTCGATTAACATCGCAGACTGCCTGGAGTGATGGGCAGTGCTGGAGCGGTGGCCCAGGGTTTGGATTCGGGAAGGTCGGCAGCTGCCTTGGTGTGCTGGAGAAAACCTCTTAGCTGGGCGGATCGAAATGCTTCGCCCCGCTGGTGTGGTTGTATTGCTCGTGACTCCAGAGCAAGCACAGCCATAGCAGCTGGGTTTTGCAATGTCTCTGTCCATAGACAGGGGAAAAGGGACATCCTCAGTCCCTTGGTCCCCTTCGAGGGGGTGGACAAAAGACAGTTTCCCCCGGGTGAGGCATTTGTATGGCTTAGGTTGCTGCTTGATGTATTTCCAGTAAGTTGCTACATGAAAAAACAATCTAAATGAGCAAAACCCCTTAAAATTGAAATTGAAAAATTAGACAGCAAACAGCCAGGAAGGACTGTATTTATGGCCCTCGAAGGAACATTAAGTTGCCCGCATTTATCAAATTTGGGTTAATTTTCCAGAAGACAGAGCCCCTTTTGTGGTTTCACTCTTTGGCCACAAAACTAACACTCAACTGTGAATTGCAGGCATTGTTTGAAGGGCTGCTGCCTCCAGTAACTTGGCTTTTGTTTGTTTATCTGTCACTTATTCATCAGCAAAATTTCCTTATGATCATTTTAAATTCATAAGTAGGTATAGGGATTGCCTTAAAACCTTCAGGTGAAATTTGTATCTGAAGGTTTTGAAGCATGGGAAGTTTCACGTACAGCAGTTAAAATAAACGTTATACTGAAAACTGCCAGAAATTCAGGCCTTGATCCTGCAGCGGGATCTGATCAATTATGTTGCTGTAGTCCTGTGATGCATTGCTTAATTCAGTAGCTCAGGCAGATTCCTCCTACCCGAGCCCTCCAAGGTGAGTATTCACCCTGAGCTGTCCCTCTCCATGGCTGGAGGGAGCTCAGCTCCTGCTGCTGCATTTGCGCAGCTCCCTGATGCCGTGGAGGTCTACCCATGCCTTGGAGAACACACACAGGCAGCCTGATGAAAAAAAAAAACAAACCCACAAAAAATGTGGTTTTTTTTAAATTTCAAAGATCCCGTTTCATCGTAATCAGAAAAGGTCAACGGAGAATATTCGTTTGTGTAAAACTGTCATTGAAACAACACTTTTTGAACATTCTTTCTGGAATTTCTTGTAGTGGGTTTTTTTGCTGGCCTTACATTTTATGATCTGGGTCTGCTCTTGTGGGTCTCCTGAAATGGGAACTGCACTCAATACTGGGAATTCCAGAAAATCAATTCAGCTGATCGCTGGCCAAGAATTTGAGCTTTTCGTGTTTCTTTTGTACTGCGAAGGACCTGCCATCCTAGTGGGAGCTGCAGAGGTCTGCGATGAATTCATCCTCACCCCTGCTTCAAGCCCAGCGTGGGGCTGTGCTGCCCGGGAGGAGCTCCAGACACAAACCATGACCCACGAGCGCACGTCAGCAGCAGTTCCTTGGGAGATGCTGGTTTCCATGGGGAGGGAAGGCTGCTGCACTGGTTTAACGCCAGAGGCAATAAATCTGTGTAATCACAAATAGGCAGGAGCCATCCTTGTGCCTATTTTATTGCCTTCTCTGTACTTTCCGATGGATGGGAACATCTGGGGGTAGAGTAACTGCAGTGCTCTCCTCGCCGTGTCCGGAGCATGGTGCCCAAAGGACCACTGGTGGGAAAGTCTTGCCTTGTTGTGTGGTAGCATTGGGATGGGTCACAATAAAGGCCAAAATGAAAAATTTCATAATACAAGTAATCAAGTTCCTTACAGGGTCTGAGTCTGTAAAACTTCTAATAATAATTAAACGTTTTGGATGGAACCCATAAAAATTACTCAGAAAGACTAGTAAGACCTGCACTCTGATCCTTAACTTGTATTTGATCTTTTTCCTTGTAGAAAAAGTGTTAAGCATTCTACTTTTTCTTTTTTTGTTGTTACATTTTTGTTCCATTGCGCATACTCAGGAGACCCCTTTATTTCAAATTTAAAATAGTCTATGAAAATCTGTATTGACGTAATAGCTTATTAGGCTACAAGCAAAATATTCCCAGAACTAATTTTTAATTAATATAGTTCACTGAAAACTTATAAAAGATTCATACATAATATGATAAAAGAAATAAACATCCTCAATACCATGTCAAGTTTCTTTTCTTTGTAAAACATTGTGTTTTCTCCTCTGCTACCAGCACAATAAAACCTACTCTTACAAAATTGACTTGCACTTGTCTTTGGCAGCTCTGTCAGATGTGATATTTTCTGATACATAAAATGGTGCTTATTAATTCAGAGTCAAATTCTGTCACCTTTTCTCACTTTGGGTACTGCCTTTCGTAAACAGCCCTGTGTTTTTAATCCAGATTTCTCTTGAGTTTGTCACTGGCTGCTCCACAGCTGATGGAGGCCACTGGAAATCATCTCATTGACCTACGTGAGTTTTATGTCAGTCATAAGGTAATTAAAAGTGGCAAGATTTGACTAGAATTCATCTCATCCCTCTACAATCACATCAAAGGGAGAGATCAAATCCAAGCTCATTGCAGTAAGTTCCCTCTGTAGGCAGTGAGGAGACATTGGCATCTCCAGAGATGTCTTTTGGCCACGTTTCTGGAAAAGGAAGGTGCATGTTGCGATTGCTGAGCAGGAAAGCCTTGCTGCAAGTGCCTTAAACTAGGTGCCTTCTTGGGGAGGATGAGTTGGTCCCACCCGCAGGGTCTGAGCCTGCAGGTCTTTACAACCAGGGCTCTTCTCAGAAGGCACAGGGGGAGGTCCTCTGAGAAATGTGAAGGTCTGTCTTGAGCCTTTCCAGCAAGGATGACCTTCTGTGACCTGCTTTGCACAAAATACTTGAATTTTGCCCTAAGAAAAGCAGCTGTTCAATGGATAGTATGAGATATTGGATGTGCTTCTGTGAGAAGCCCTTTCCTCCTCGCTCTCTTCCCTCCCCCAAAGGCCTCTCCAGCCATAAACCGTGTTTCATTTTGTGTTGAGTTGTCTTTATTTTAGCCTGTGCATGATTCCCATTTGCATCGGAGGTGTCCACTGCAGAATGTCATGCAGAAGTTAATCTGGGAAAGCTAGATAGTAAAAACTGGGGGCTTTTGGTTGTTGGTCAGGAGGGATGGGGCCTCCTGGGTGTGACTGACCGCAGCTGAGGCATTCAGTAATAGGGTGGAGGCTTTACTACTTCACCCTTCCTCGTTTTGGCAAGGAAAGGAGAGGAATTGAACTGGAACGCTCACAACCTGAATTCACATTTCCTGCACCATTATTCCTGGTAGCTGCCATGCTGTCTGCAGTAGCCCCAAAGGCCGTGTCACGTTTCTCCTAAAGTGATGACAATAAAACACGCTGATTTTAATGCAGCTATAATCGAACTTCGTTGCCATTGCTCAAAGAAAAGACATTCACATTCCTACCGAAGCTATACTTCTAAACTTCAGCAACATGAGAAGCACTGGTCTGAGCGATGCTCCTGGGGGTCAGAAGGGGATTTGGAGTATTTCACTGGAGAAGATCTGCTTCATTAAAAACTCCTTGGTGGACACTTGTAAATGGGTGCTTAAATTATACATCTGCCCCAGACCCGTACTGGTGTCCCATTCCTTACACCACCGGCATACCCACTAGAAGAGTGATGTGATGGCATTGGCCATGTCTTGGAAGATCTTTCCTAATTAATCCAAGTGAGTATCTTAGTCTAAGTCTGGATAACACTATGTATTTAATAGGATTTAGTCTTGTGAATTCGTGATATCCTTAGCTCCTATGTAGCTTTAATATACTCAGCATTTTTCAGGATTAGGTCTTAAGGGCTTGATCCAAAAACATTTAAAATCAATAGGTGTTTTCCTTTGACTTCAGTGGGCTTTGGTTCAGCCTTTAAATATGAGTCAATACTTTCTGATCCCAGTACAAAAAAAAATTTTTAAATTGTATTTCCAAGACCCTTATTACTTACTTTACACTGCACAACTTCTTGAACTCTACGTAGATTTGAATAGGGAAATATTAACCAAAACAATAATGATATTATTAGTTGAAGTTTTAGCTTTTAAATTCAATAAAAAGTACCATTGGGTATTCTTTAACGTTATAGAAGAAGAATGATTAATTTAAGGTTCAGGTGCAAGACAAGGTCAGGAAAGAATTGTTACTGTATACAGTGAGAATTTCAAGATGAATTTGTAGTTTGAAGTATCATTTTATGATGCATTTTCTGTTTTGTTATCAGGGGAAGTATGATGGGTGACATACGAGTGATCACAGTGTTTTGGTGCAATGTTCTGTGATGGGCTTTTCATAAAAATTAGCTGACAATGTCATGAGTATACAAGTAAATTTATAGCTTTCATACTGGACTGCCATTCCCAGAGCTATTTCCAATCACTTGGGCTTTTTATTAAGTTTATTGTTCTTTTATTGTTCAGTGGAGTGTAAGCAGCGAGATTACAAATAAATGTAAGTTGCAGTGGGTATGAAGTCAAGCTTGCAGAATTAGGGAAGACGCAAGTGGAGGAGAGCAGAAATTAATTTGAATCATTGGTGATATGAGAGACCACGTCCTGACATTTCTTGTCAAACGCGCCCACCGTAGGCAGCGTGGCAGGCTGACATAGCGCTCCTGCCAAAGTCATGGCAAAAACGCCTGGAAATGAAGTGTCAGTCGCGCTTCCAACCTACTGGCCACGTTTTTGACTTTCTTGCCTGGTTTTGCTGCCTGCTTCACTCTGTGCTGTCTTTCTTCTTCTTACGCCAGCACTTGCTTGCAGCAAAACAGGACCAGCAAGCACAGGGCGGTGAAGTTTCTCATTTTAGTGTCATTCTCATAATATCTCCAGCATGAAACCTTCAGCATTTATTTCCCTCTACTTTTTCTTCCCTCAAAGAGTGAATACTTTATCATTTTTGTTAATATCCTGACCAGCAGAGCAGAAAATCAGACTCATAGCTTTTAATGACACATTTTCAACTGCAAGTTAGTCAAAAAAAATCATTTTTATGTGGCTCTTCAATACTTATACAGACTTCTAGGAACATAATTAAAATTTGTGTTCCTTCTTTGTTATTACTGCTGTGGACTCCACTTAAACTGGATGCTGTTTGTCTGGGCAATCAGACAATAGCTAGAATCCAAAAGCAAATCGATTTGCTGTGTGGCTTGTGCTATTACTTAAGTTATAAATAAAATGATTTTTCCCAGATGGCTCCCCAATGGCCCTGCACTCTTCCCGGTACCCGCTACAGCTTTTCATCCCTGCTGCGACTCCCTCGTGCATTCCCCCGGCCACTTGCACCTCCAGCCTTCCTCCGGCACTGCGCTCGCTCGCTCACGTCTTTCCCCAAACGGCCAAAAGCTTCGGCTGGAGCGGAGCCGAGCGAGGTCAGGAGGAGATTTATCAGGAGCCCAGGGTGGCCGTAGGACTCCTCTTGAGGCCAGACCATGCCAGAGGATCCGCAAAAGCCGCTGTCCTGGCTTAGCTGTGGTGTTGCAGCTTTGGAGGGCTAGTATCAAACTCTAGTGAAATGGCATTTTAGTTGAGGTCAGAAGGATGCCCAAGGTTTTACACCCCAATGTTAGGGCAGTGCCAGATTTTCCCCTTTCTCAGTGCCAGCTGAAGGTCCCCGTGCCAGGAGATGCCCGGCGGGGACCCCTCTGCCGAGTCAGCTGGCGCCAGCCCTTATCCCCGCCTGCATTGCTCTTATGAATAAACCTGTTGAAGCCGAAGGGGCCACACACTAGTGAAGAATTAAGTGACATTTCAGGTGGCAAGTTGGTGTCCTAATTTATTTTTCTCGTGAAAACATTTGGAAACAGAAAGGCTAACTTTTCTCAAGGTTGTCTGTTTACTTCATAGGCAAGTTTTCCTTCCAGAAATGTGGGCAGAGCACCATTGGAAACTATAAATATACATCTGAGAGCATACTACATACACTTACCCATGCTTTGTTTTCATTTTGCCTTTTCAAGATGACTAAAATCATTAATCTTACATGCTATATTTTTGTATTTTTTTTAGAAAACTGGGAAGATGTAACCTGTAATCACACAGCATTTGTAATAGAAGGAAAACAATTATGATGAAAACAAGTATATTGGAAAATTGTGGGACTAAAAATAAATATTTTTCCATGAACACAATAGAACTATATTGAGAATTACAGGCAAAAAAATCAATAAAAAGTAGTATATAATAGCTATAGAGTTCAAACAAAGTGCATTCATTCCCTAGTCCCTAGGAGGACCCCTGATATATACGTGCAAAACTTAATGAAGATCAGACTTTGTTGTGTCATCAAAAATAGCAAAGGAGTTGGCTGCATTTTTCCCTATGTTTTGGCTAGTCATTGCTCCATAAATATAGCACCTATTTAAAGGACCAAGCCTTGTTCCTATTAAAGTCGGTTGCAAGCCTCAGACAAACTTTGGCACAGGTTTGGGGGCCCAGAGACTTGCTTGGAGCGCGGTGGGGTGCTCCGCGGGGAGCCGAGCATGTCCCACATGGGGCTGTGGGTTTGCCCTGGGATCGCTTGGGTGGTCGGACACGGGGGCATCCCCTCGCCCCCGGCTGATGTGATCCCAGGGTATAAAAATAATGGCTTGTATCTCCTGGGTAAGTTGGCTTCCAACCACGGCTGCGGTTCTCGTTTCTACATGCATTCGCATGAGCCCAATGTATTTTATAACAAGTCTATGGTTAGATTTAGAGTATAGAGACTTTTTTGACTATTTTTTGGTTTTGAATGCAGGAGAATGGTCTGCTGGAATTCCACACGTTGGGCAATGCACAGGTACTTACCTCGTGATTCAAGAAAAAGTGGTGCCTATTCCTGCACAAAGCTCCTGGCGGCTGGTGGGGCAGGACGGTCCCTCCCAGCGCCGCCTGCACAGCACCCACCGCCCCGTCCCTCCCACCCTGCCTCGTGGGACGGGGACTGAGTCCCAGCTCCATGGCTTTCCAGGTCCTTCACAAAATCTGGGCTCCTTCAGCTCATTCGGAAACATGAAATTATCTGAAGTCAACAGAAGACGTGCAGAGTTTTACTAAAAAGCTGCTGTGTGACTTGCTGCAAAAATAGAGTGCCTCGGTCATCCAGGAAATATTTGATTAATAATATTCTAGTTGGAGAATAACTTTAAGGCCTCCATTTTATTTTTTTTCTTTATATTATGCGATCACAGTGTTTTGTAAGCATCCAGAACACTTTTTCTTCACATGGTAGTTTCACCTTCTCTCTTTCTATCTTCCCACTGACGCTGAATGACTCTCAACCTCACAATCTAACAATTTTTCACAAATTCAAGTCAAATACAATACTGACAATGTTCATAATTGATTAAGTTTAAGCTGTGAGACCCCAAGCCGAGGCCCGTTGAAGACAATGAGAGCCTTTCTGTTTGTTTCCATGGGTTTCATAAACTTTTGTTTGTGAAGGAGGCCCATCAGGAGCAATGCAATTAGGAATCTGTCCATCTCGGCCTCTGCTTTGCTTCACTTAGAAAAAAATAAACATTTTTATTTTGCTCATTGAAAGAATACGGGAAAGGATGAGAATGGAGACATCCATTCTGGCCCTGAGCCAGCCCAGTTTGGCCAAGAGGCAAGTTTCCTATAATTTAAAGATATGCTACAAAAAAGAAAACCCATTGTTGTTCCAGCTTTTGCAACTTAAAAAAAAAAAAGGCAGTGAACTATAACTTTTTAAATTAGTTTGAAAAATAATTCTTAGAACTTTCTTTCCCAGAAGATAGGCTGGCTCCTCGCTGCAGTTAGTCATTATGCACTCAGCCCCGATACAATGGCTGGCTCCAGGGCAGCAACCTTAAAAAGCAGTTTTGCAACTCCTTCTCAGATATGAGTAATCTTTACTTATGTCCCACTCACATGAGTAAGGGATACTTAAGTAAGAAATGGTTGAAGGGTCTGGCATGCTGACAGCGGCGGAGGAATGAATTGAGCAACGGCTTTTAAAACTGACTGTCAGCATCTCCATAAACTTTGCATGAATTTCTTTCACAAAGGTTTTGGGCGTGGGCACAGCACTGACCCTGGGCTTAGTAGGCAACTAATCAGTGCCTTTCATTTTGTGCAAATGCTTTCCTTCAAAAAACAGCTAAATTAACTATGTCAATGTATTTTTTAAATGTATCAAGTTTGTAGAGGCAAAATATAAACATGATTGTGGATCACGGGGCTGGTGAGAAGAAAGGCGCACCTTGAGAAATGCACCTAATGTTTGAAAGCTTGGATGGATTATCAAGCTTCACGATACCAGTTTAAACTTGCAAAGCTTATAGTTGGATTAGCGGGTCTTTTATATATGTTAGATCTTCCTGAATGCACTTTTCAGCTTCTGATAATATTTATAAATAAACTGTATCTATACGTATTTTCACCTTTCTGGAGTCTTTTATGGGAATTAGTTAGTGAGGCTGAATCTCAGGAGACAGCTTTATTTTGTTAAATCTCTAACACATTTTGTTTCATGTTGAGTCTTTGGGAGCTCTAATACGTTTTGGGTGGGTAATGTTTCCATACATTACTACTCCATTCATAATCCATTACTTGGATAATTCCTCATTTGTGAGACCTGGAGAAATTATGGTATTCACAAGCATTTTTTGAATATTTATATAATGTCATAGCAGGGCTTAGGATATCAGTTGGCTGGCGACAAAGGCAAGATCCTCAGTTATTCTCATACTTAAGCGCCAGTTTGATTCCTTGGCAAAAATGTAAATTGCAACGTTGGAAGGCAAAGAATTATTGAACAAGGGGATTACATTGTAAAGCAGTTATTTCAACAGCTGCTGCCTGTAAGAGGGGATCTGAATTTTGCGGGAATGTAATTTTACTATACAGAACTATTGTACAAAGTTAAGAATATCAGCACAATTAAAAAGATAAACATCCACCAATTTCTGTGTGCTGTGCAGAGCACGAGATGTCCTCATGGCAGTGGGAACGGTTGCAGTCTGTGAGCTGAAAGCTGCTCCCATACAGCGTAGGAGATAATAGTTTGGTGTTTTTAGGGAGAGCTCATGTTGAGCGGCAGTCTGGCCTCTTCGAAAGACGCAGACTCAAGTGGTCCAGTTATAACATTCCTGGAATTTCTCCTTGTGCTGTTATCCCAGCGTTCCCACTGCTGTTTCTGGCCGGTGAAGTTAATCTTTGTTCCTACTTAAGGGCTTTATTTTCTGGCGCGAAAGGCTGCTGCCTTCCATCGCCTGAGGATATCCAAGTGTCACCGGCAGGTGAACAGCTCCTCGGGTGGATCCTGGGATTATTCCATAGGAAAGGTTAACGGCCGTAATTTTGTGCTTGGCCATTTCCATCTGATAATATAAATGACGTTTACAGAGGTGAAAAAAACACTCTTCGTTTAACTTCTCAGAAGTGGAAGGTGCAGAACAGACCAGGTAAGGGTGTTGCCACAGATCATGCAATGAACCAGGCTCAGAATTCAGAATAAATACATCTCCTGAATCCAATTTCCAGTTTCTAGGTAGTAGGTATTTTTTCCTGTCTCCTTCCTTTGCAGCAGGAGTTATATTGTGACAGTTACTAATGGATTGCAATCATCATGGTTCTTATAACAGCGTGCAGTATAACCATGCGATATAACAACAAGACTTCAGTAAATAATCCGTTTTGGCAAGCTGACATTCAGGAGAAGTTTATTATATGTAAATAACATTTGATTTAGTTCTGCATCGCTTTCAGAGACTCCTCCTGGTTGTGGGACCCGTTGCATGGGAAGGGAATATTGGAAGGGGGACAGAGAGTGGGAACTGCCCACTCTGTGGCACAAATAGACAGTTGAAACATAGTACAAACGGCAATGTGGGATTCCAAAATACCACAGTGGGAATATTTTTTTCCCTCTCTAAATTGTGCTCAGTTCGCAGGTAAAAGACATCTCCCCAGACAGCTAGGAAATAGTAAATAATCCCTTGGAGCAATTGAAGATTGCATCGGACAGGCACAGAATTGCCCATGGCCTTATCCCCAAAAGACAGGTACCATCCTAAGTCTAGGTATTCCCTGCGGTGGGCTGGACCTGTATCTTAAAGGAAGGATGAAAATTCTCCGGCATCCAAATGGAAACACGGGATGAAGGTTGTGGGTGCCCAGGACGTTGGAGTCCACATCACACAGCAAGGAAGGACTCACATTTGCACGTGTTTGGGAAGCCTGAGGAGGATCTAGGGTTTATCTGTGGTAGTTAAATCTAATAAGAAATATTCTACATAAAGGCTTTTGCAAACACTAGTGGGTATTAGTTTATGTTGAGAAAATATTGAAAATGGTTTAAATTACAACGTAGGTATTTACTTTTCCTGGAACGAAATCACGCTGCCCTTGCCTAAACAAAGCCTCCACGCCTTCGGTGGCAGCTTCCATTTGCCTAATCTGCCAAAGAGCGCTAAGCCCAGAGTCATCAGAGTGCTTGACCATGTCCTTAACTTTAGGCACAGGCTTACCAACCCTGCTTAAAAGTAACCAATTTACTTAATTGGGTTGCAAAGGGACGTCCTGAAGGCCTGTTCTGGTGCAAAGTCAATGGTGTAAATCCATTGTTTTTGAAGGAATATGACCTGGGTTCTTTGGGTCTTACTGACATCTGAGTTGTTGCAGGGTAAGTTTTTTTCTATGGGGCTTGAATTTAAGCAGAACTGTTTTTATGGGAAGTGTGATGTTGCTTGTATCAATTTGGCAACTGGGGAGATGGTGTTAGTGGGTGACCTTGAAAAATGTGATAAGTGGCAAGGGTGCTGAAAGGCTGAGGCACAAATGGGATGGCTAAAAGCATATTTATTTCTAGCCTGTGACAATAGAGAGGGGTGAAGTTCATGGGTCTCTTCTCCATAAGAAGAAGCTGCTCAGTAGCCATGGAGTACTTTCCACCACATTCTTCTCAGCTTTGCAGAGAAAATATTCACAGCTATAATAGGGTTATGTGAAACCTGACAACAGTGAACGTGGAAACCTTAAAAAAAAAAAGAAGAGGAAGTTTTAAACCTGAGACCCATATGCTGCTCTGGTTTGTGTTGAAAATGATACAGAAAGAGATTAAAAATAGAAAAAAAAATTCCATGAGTAAAATTGTAAACATTATTTTACTACGGGCATAGCAGATGCATGCGAATGTAGCATGTAGCAGCAGAGTAAGGAAATTACCAAACATTTCCCAACCCCGTTCTGTCGGAGATGGAGCAAACATACCCCCCTGGGGTGCAGATGGTTCCTGTACTACTTAGGCATCCATATAAATATTTCTGTTTGCCAGAATGAAGCGGAGATTTTGGCTGTTAATGATTTATTATTCTCAGCACAGTGATAATTTAGTGGTTTTCCTAGTAAGTTAGCCTGAACTCTTCAAAGAAAACTGTGAGGACCAGTCCCTACCCCTGCAAACGATCCAGCTTGCTCGTGCAAAGGCGCACGGCTTGGCCAGCTGCTCTGGCGAACTAGGAACTAGCAGAAAAATAGCAAACGTGCACGAAAAAGGAGTTTGTAAAATATTATTGGTGTCACGATTTCATATTGCAAGAAAGACACCGAGGTGCATGCAAGCAGGCAGAGAATGATTTTATGGCTCCGTGGCGTTAGCGCAGTGGTGAGATGTCATCTCCTGGTGGATCCCGGCCAGCAGAAGGAAACGGGAAATCAGGGGGCTCCGAGATACACGCTGCAGGAAAAAAATAGGCTTGACAAGTCTTCTTGCTGCAACATTTAAATAAAACTGTTCTTAGAGATTCTGATGTGACAGCCCAGTGCTTAAAAGGAAGAAATGCTCCATCTCATGCTGGCTACAAAATGTACTGGAGGTTCTACCTAATTCTGGGAAATGTTAAGGCAGATAATCAGAAAAGTGGGAACAGAAAGTGTCATTCTTTGAGATTCCCCCGGTTCTAAGAAAAATGTGAAACCTCCGATGTTCAAAAGAAGCAGAGAGAGCTCTGCAAACAGGACATTTGTTGCTCTGACTGGTTAAAATAACAGCAAAAAAGGAAAGCAGCTGTCATGTATAAGATTTCTGAAATATTACCAGTGGCCTGGACCCCGCATGTCAATATTCCTTATTTTTCCAGGAGGATATTTACTGTGTTTCCTCATGATTCCTCCAGAAATTGATTGCCTTTCCAAAGTATTCCCAAAGCAAATAAAAGTTGTGCTCTTATTATTCTTTCCCTAGTGTATGGACTGCTTTTGAGCATTTACATTTGCTAGCACCTGGGGTAGCCCAATGCAAAGCTTTGGATAAAGTTTAAAATAAAACCAAGCGATGCATATAATTAACAAAGTGGTTGATAAAGTCCCCCTTCCCCGACCCATCAAGCTAGCTGCTTTGTAATTATGAGATTTTAAAAAAAAACCAACAAACACATAAACTTGGATTCTTTATATTTGCCTTCTGGGCTGCGAGGCTTGCTTTGGGGTTGTAATTTTTCTCTTTAGTTGTGGCAATTAGATAGTACTTGTGGTTGAAGTGGCATTTGAGTCTCAAGGAATCAGCTGGTTCTGAGTTAAGCTTCACAAAGATACACGAGATTTTTTGGCACAATACTAGACACCAAGTATTGTAGCATTATTTCATGTTTCCCTCAATGGGAATGTCCCAAATACATCCTGTTTTTAAGTTGTATGTTAGAGGAATAATAGGCTTCTGGAGACAGATTAATTTATAAAGTGAAGAGCTAAAATTCCTCCTTCAAAGACGTGACACTCAAATTGAAGTCCTCACAGAAAGCTCACATTGTTGCAGGCACAATTGGTACTCGCTGCTTTGTTTATCTGTAGGACTTGCGTTAATTAGTACTTATAAATGCTTTTGAAGCATCTCATTCATAGAAGGCATTGAGTTCCTACCAAGTGCAATAAGCCCATCTTTTAAAGCTACAATTTACCTCCTTAAAGCAGACTATACTGGGGGTTTAACTTTCTTGGATACATTGCTTTAATATTTTTGTCACTACAATCAGCTTCCTTTGGAAAAAAAAAATCGTGGGTGAGTAAACAAAATACCACAATTAAGCCACATAAATAATTGAAGAGCTTTAGCATTTTCCTTTTAGTAGTCATTCCTCTTCTCGTATATGGGGAGGTCTGCTGTAGTTTGAAACTAAAATATCTGGAGCCCCCAAAGCTGTTTGAAGAATTGCTGGGGTTTCCACGTAGCGAGGAGGAGGCCGTCGCTGTTCGGCTGCTCTTGTCTGTGGCTCCTTCTTCAGCAGCGCTTCCAGCCCTGCTCAGCCTCCTCCTCCGCTTGCGCCGAGCCAGCAGACCCAGTGGGTTCAATGTGCCTTCATCCCCCGGCTGTCACACGAGCAGTTTTGCTGAGAGTAAATGGAAATATACAGTTTTTTCACCTTTTAGCTTGTGTATTACTGCATTCTGACTCCTGTTTGTCCCTTTACTCTTTGAAGTGCAATTCAGTTTATTTTTCCTCATCTGTAAGTTCAGACAGAGATGTGTTCATTCGCACCTTAAGGTATTTCAGTTTAAAGGCTGTGGCCGCATAGATAAAATATATGCATTAGGACATACTTGCTACCCCAGTATACTCCAAGGCTGGTGCACGTTATTTGCAGAGTTGGGAATAGGGACAGTAATTAATGTGCTCCAGAGAGTCTTATCTGAACTCTGAGTTATTTCAACTTTTAGAATAATTAATCTTTTACCAAACTTTTACAGAATTAATGCCTTTTTTAAGGGATTTCATGATGTGGCGGTTGTTCTCTGTCCGGTGGGTGGGCCCCAGGAGGGCGTTGTCTCAATGCGTACCTGGGTGTCTGCCTCTGGGCGGTGGCAGGAGCCAGAAGTTGCCCAGTGCCTTGGGCTCCATTTATTTTGTGGCCTCTAAAACACAGATGGCTCTTTGCCTTTGACATGTTGAACACTATGGACATGGTTTGGTCGGTCCCCGATCTACACCTTTCCCTGGCAGGTATTTCTAGGTCCAAGAAGACAATCTGTAGAAGGGACCCGCTTGCATGCCCTGTTCCCATTCCTGGCAGTCAGACGGGGCAGGGTCCGTGCTAACACCGCACCATTCGGCGCAGGACGGGAAGGGTTTGGGGTCCAGGGATGCTGCTTGGGATGCCCCGGTGTGGCGGTGATGCCCCATGGAGGAGTGTGCTGGATTTCCACACCTGGAGGTGACAGGTCTCTGGGAGCCAGCTCTAGCTGTGCAGGTAGCCCTGTTGTGAGCGGGAGGTTGGATGGGATGACCTCTAGAGTTCCTGCCAGCCTCAGTTATCTGATGGATCCAGCAATTCACCTCACCTTCGATCTCTTGGATTGCTCCGGCAATAAAATATTTCCCTTTCTAACACTCAGTGAAACCTCCAAGCTGTGGTTCCCGGGAGTTTGGAGGTGGATCGCTGGATCTAGCTGTCATGTGGAAGGGGGATAGTCACGTGGAGCTGAAATAGCCATTTCATCTGGTTTTTCTTCCTCCCTTTCTGATTCTTTTGCAAAGTTTAAATTTGAGGAATATGAAGCAGACACAGAAGTAGCCCTTTCTTGAGCAGCTCTGCAGTCCCCCAGCTCTGCATTAGGTGTCAGAGGACACAGCGGGCTTTGGCGCAGGACCCTTAACCTCCTGGCTTGTTCGTGTAACACCGGCGATGACGAGGACCCGTATGTTCAGGAACAAATACAGTCCATGGAGAGGGGCAGAGGGCGGGGAGGCTGCCCAGGTCCGGGCTGCTGGCGGCGGGTCCCTGCCATCCCCAGGCGATGCTTGCTGGCACGGGTCCTGCAACCCGCCCCGGCCAGGCGCTGCTGGGGTGCTGGGATTGATCTCTTTGCCTTTTCCTTCAGAGTTTGCCTTGTCTTAAGGGACGAGGAGTTAAAATTTCTTCCCTCAATGTTAACATTCAAAGCTGGATGATAGGTGCTTTTAAACCAGAGGGATGAGCGAATGAGAAGAGAAATAAAGAAAAGTGCTAACTTTATTCTCAACCTGGGGAGTCCTATGCGGTGAAGGGTAGCATCTCCCTGCTATGGCACTGCAGCAAATTTCAGGAGGAAAATGGTTATTTCTTCTCTCAGGCCCAGCCATCTGTCACAGTTATTGAGACACACTCCTGCTCCACTAACTCTTGCAAAACTCTCACTGAAGTTATGAAAGCAGAGCTGTCTTAAAGCTAAACCTGCTTGCCTTGTGCTTGCAGAAAGCAGGGGGGGAGATGTGAAAACCAAAGCTTTTGAAATGGAGATACCTTTTCTTCCTTTTTTGCAATTAAGTCAGGACTCACAAAGCTGAGAACAGAATGTCCCTTAAGCAAAAGAGAAGGGAAAAAAGAAAAAGTTGAGGAGTGTAGACCATAACACGGTCCAGTTTCTCCAGGGAGGGGAGCCTGCTCCAGTGGGTGAAGTGGAGGTTGGTGAGGGTTGGTTGTCATGTACCTCGCCGCATGTTGTGGATGTGAACCGAGAAGTGGTGATTGGCATTTTATGATATGGAAAATTGGTTATCACTAAAAGGCAAATTAGACTTTCATGTGGCTTTTGTTATTTACGAGTGAGTGTGTCATATGTTATTGTATTAGTTCAAAGCCGACTGGAAGTAGTGTACTTCTGTTCTGGAGTCAACCCAGAAATTAATTTGCTTGTCTGAAGGCAAAACCTACCTTGTCTGGTCTCACGTGTTTTATTTACTGCTCCATCTTTTTGGAGCTCTTTGTCAATAGATTTACAAATACTGTCCGTTAGTGAGGAATTCTTCAGAAGAATTTTTTATATGGGATGTTTTCAGTTATCCTTCTACCTACTACTTAATGTGCAATGTTTATTTATTGTTGTGTTGTATGATTGCAATAAACAATTGTAGCTGTCAGTTTCTTCTGATTAAATACCGTATTTGTTAAATAAATAAAATGATAGTAATGAACTGGGCCATTCTTTGCGTGTAATGTATGACTTTCATATTTCTGACACTTTGGAAGATATATGAAATGCTGATATGCAAGAGAAAGCTTGTAAATCAAAGGTAGCTGGAAAAGATTCGGAGCTGCTTTCTAGCAGAGGGTCATCTTTGCCATTATAAACTCTGAGGGTACTTTTGACTTCTCTCTGGGCCAAGATGTGCCGGTTTGAATAGGAAGCCGGACCCAGAGGACATTCATTAACAGCTCATGAAGGAAGGATTTTAAGACGCATGAGCTCTCTCAGGATATGCAGAAAGATTTGTGCGCACAATTAATGGGTCAAGGTGCCGGGTCAGGATTACATGTGGTGTCTCCATCCATGTTTCTGATGATCAGCACCCCCAAGTTGGCTTTGCTGTAATGATTAGTTATTGGTCCCAGCAGAGCCACAATTGAGGTGCAGTGATTTTTTTCCACCTCAGATCCGAATATAGATAACGCCAAGGCACAACTGGCAGATACTGTCATGTGTGCTTTTTAATTAAACAATTGATTTTATTTTCATGCAAATTGAGCTGTGTTATCTGGGCTCTTCAATTGCGTGGTTAATGCTGCAGATTTCTCTGTTGGTGGAAGTAATGTATTAAGTTTGGTGGCTGGAGGTGTTATGGCGGCAAGGCATTTCCAAGAGCTTCCTCGCAGCAGAGCTCAGCAATTCCCACCGATTCAGTAATTCATGTGCAAGGTACTCTCACACCTCCTCTTCATTTTATTCTCAGTATTCCGCAGAGCAACCTTATCTCCACCTATCAATTATTGTGGTATTAATTTATATCACTCTGTATATCTCTCTTACTTTAAAATATGTCAACGTCCCTGAGTTGGTTTCTGTAAAATGAGGCCAGAACTGAACGCTGCAGGTTTATTTATGTGCTAACGCCACAGCAGAGGTTTTTTTTGAGAGGGCTTAAATAACGAACAAAAATAAGATTTAAAAAAGTTGTCAGAAGAGTACCCAGAGATACTGTGCAAACAGGAAGCGTGTTGATTATGTTCGCTGGTGCAAAATTAGTAAAGAGTTTGAAATCGTCTTGTGCTTACAGATGCCATTGTTTTCAAAGAATAATTCCATCTATTTTAACATTTTCAAGTATAATTCCATTGGTAATAGCTCTTCCTTTGATTGTGAACCACGCTAATTGAAAGGTGTGGTACAGTGTCTGTTTTGGCAGTTATGCTTATATCTTTTGTTTAAAAACTCAAAGTGTTGGCTTTCCTGTCCAGCCTTCCTTAGTATTTTCTGTTTTGGTGATGTGATGACAGACTTACAGTGTGTTTCCTTGTGTGTATGGTAACAGATGTTTATGTGAATAACAGACTTTTTTATGAAGGCACACACTTTATAGCCAAATACTAATTAAAAATAATTGCATGTAAGCATTTTTGTTTATTCCCTGTTGTGCATCTTTAATCATTTGAAATCACCTGCAGTTGAAAACTGAGGCAAAGATTTGATACTGCAATTATAAGAGGCCATCTGACTCTATATTAGAAAGGAACAGCAACATATTTGAAGAGGAAATTATTACAAAAAGTATGTGAATGCCTGCCCTCTCTGAATTTGCTTTTATACAGGATGAAAATACCAATGCATTATTTTGTTAAACTAATAGGAGTTTAAGGTATCTTATCTACCAAAACAATCGGTCCTTGACTGACATCCTGTTCAGGACATATTCTGTGCACTAATAAGCTCATTACAAATATATTTTAATTAGACGTGTAACAGATGGTTCAGAGTAAATACAGGCAGTAGTACTTTTTAAAGAATAGAAAAAAACACTGGTTCTTTTTAAGGACTCAGCGTCTCAGTTTGGGTTTTATCATTAGCTGATTGAGCTAAGCAAAGTGAAAATTACCGTCAAAGGCACTTGAAGTCATGAAAGAAGTAAAAACTAAACAAAACAAAAAACCCCCACCAAAGCCAGCGTTAGCAGAACTGTATATATGTTCAATAAAGACTAATCAATACGGAAATGAAAGGGACGTTTTCTCATGGTTCGACAATATTTTAATCTTTACACGTAAGCAAAGTAGAGCTTTCGTTTAGATCCTGCCTGTCGCTGACTTGCAGCACCCGGGCGAAAGGCCACAAGAATTCCGTTCACTCCCTGCGCTCTCGGTAGGTTTGGATCAGATCCATAGAATAAAGAAAAAATGGGACCTTGCTTTGCTCAGTCGTCAGAGCAGAGCACAACCCTTGGGAGGACAAGGAAGGGTCCCCTCTTCCCGGAGGAGGGAGCGTGCCCATGGGCAGCCTGGAGCGGCTGCCATCGCTGGCAGCTCCGTCCACGGTTGTGTTTCACGATGGGTTTTCCTGGCTGGGGTGGAGGCAGGGATCGCTGCCTAACCTGCTGCAAGCCTTAGCTTTCCTATGAGTGACATGTGATGCTCACAAATAATACAGCAGGTCCTGTTAATAACGTATAAATCCATAGGTGAAGTCAAGGAGGTGTATCATCAGGACATTTAGGCGATGGTTCTGGTTCCTCATGTTTTATTTATTGTTTTCACAGAGGAGTGAATGGGAACGGTTGATCAAGCCCATCGTTTGAAGCTTCTCAGAGATAGGAATTACTCTGCACCTCTGTTCTCATGGGGACAACAAGTGGGTGAGAGGGGGAAATGGAGTAATTTAGATAAGGTTCATTGTCATCCCTTCTTGACTTTGGCTTTTACTTGGAGAAGACCTCCCTGAAACAGGGTTTAGCTTTTGTTGGTGTGGGTTTTTTGGTTTTTTGTTTTTTTTTTTTTTTTTAACAGGAAAGAAATCGAGGTATTATGCAGCCTGGTGTATTAGTTTTCACTATTGAATTAAAGATGAGAATCAGAGAGTGACATCTCTTAAGCATATTTTCCTCCTCTGGTACTCCAGTCCTGAGCCTCTTCTTGGAAATGCAGATCGCAGACCAAAAGGATGGCGAGGCTCAGGACTGCAGAGACACAATGATCAGAAAAAAAGAGACGAGCAAAATGTACTGTGGCATCGTCCCACCCGTAGGGCTAGGTCTGCTGGCAAGTAGCTCTCATATATCTGTACACCATAACAGAGACGAAAGATTATTGTGTCCATAACGTGCCAATGTTAGGGTTTAACATGTATGCTTCGAGCCCCCTTTTAGTAAGCCCACATGCCTGGTAGAGGAACTGTATCTCCAAATGGATGTGGAGCTCCCTGGAAAAAGGCTGACTTTGGTGGGAAGGTGGACGTTTGGGCTCAAGAGGTGAGGTAGACGGGCTGACGCAGCCACCGCGGCCGCAGGAACGCGCCTGGCCGTGCCGTGCCTCTGCGGTGCCTCCTCCAACGGGTGCCACCGCCGAAAGCAGCGGCTGCTCGGCAGGTGTGTGCCTGTCATTAGATCAACCCCTCTTCGGTGGACTGTCAAATGCTAGTGCTCCTTTTACCTTCGGGAACCTAATATCTTAGGGTAAACATGGCTCGAAGAAGGATCCAGCAGAAAAATTATATTTGACCTTTTTGTAACATAACATTTCTGGAAAATATTATCACACATGAGATTTCATGTAGTAATGCTGGGATTAATTCTGTGATAGATGTAGCACAATGTAAGCATTTTTCGCATTGTGATAGTGCAGATAGAATAAAGTTGTCTGTAATTCAGGCTGCAGAATAACTGTGATTCTCTCTTGGTTTCGGAGAAAGATTTCAGTTTTAAAAGAGCACTACCAGGTAAGTAAATACGCGCTTAGCTAAAAGGCTGCTGTCGGAACCAGGCTCTTCTCTGGGTCTGCAACTGCAGTACTACATAGAGCATGTGTTGAAATCACTAATAGTAAATAACTAACCGGTGCTGGTTCTAACCTTAATTATCAGCTTTACTGCAGTGCTACCATGTCCATTTCCAAACCTATTCCCTGCTTTCACCACTTTAACTAAGAGCATATCAAGCTCACTGCAAGAAGCATTATGGATGTCACTTAAGGTAAATGAGCAATTGTAAATTAAAGTCAACAGAGTAAGGTTAATTTATTTTTTTTTTTTTACCACATGGAACAGCTACTGAAAAATAAAGCTACTACGAGAGATGGTTGCATCTGGTGACTAACAATTAGTGTATCAGAATCTTATGAAGATTGCAATTTATATGAACATAAATGATGAGATCTATTTTTAGAATGAAAATTATATTTAAATGTATTATATAAATGTATATATTAAATATTAAATATATTAACTATATTATATAAAATCATGTTATCAAATTTTAAAAAATATTTTTAATTAAAATAGATCTCATCATATTATCAAAAATAGGTTTATCAGCAAAATGCACTGTCAGGGGACTGTTTGGATGAACTGCCCCTGCCATAGACAGATTTGTGTAGTTTAGGACTGGGCGACAGCTTTTTCTCACATCGGTGGAGCTGAGTGACTAATTCTGACCTACGTGACTTCGTTAGAGTTAAGGGTGGGTGTTGTTTTCAAGCTTCGAGTGCCACCTTTGGCTTTGTGTCAGGTCTGCTCTGGGGACGCTTCTCTGAGATGGCATCAAAGCTAGACCCTTGGGACCATCCCACAGAAGCCGGTTTGGGGCGCAAAGGGAGAGTGCAGCAGCCATCCCGGTGCCGGGTATTGGCTGCTGGCGTGCAATCTGCCCGGGGGAGGGGGCTGTACCCGCTCGGGTGCCCCAGTCCGTCCCACCTTCGTTGCCTCCCTGTGTTGGGACGGAGCCATCCCTGTGTCTGCAGGTCACCGAAGGCTCAGCGGAGGCAGGAGGTGGCTTGTGGCAGCACCGGGGGGCAGGTGGGGGGACACGGGGCAAAGAGGAGGGAACCTGGCAAAGTTTCAGATGAAAAAATAAATGGAAGTAACAGGGAGGCTGCTATTGCAGAAGTAGCTTTATTGGTATTTGGGAGTTAGATGGCAGTTTTGGTATATTATTTGCCGTATTTTGTAATGAGCAGGAGCTGAAGAGTGCAAAACACCATACAGCTGGAATGCTTAATAAGAGAAGATTTGACTTTACGGTAATTAAAATCCTGAGGACGTGACAGCATCCCCGTAACGATTAATTGCAAGCAAAGTCTATGTTTTTAATGGTTGTGATTTACACTTTCCTACTTTTTGAAAACCAGCAAGTGTTTTCCCCCGCCAGGCCGGGGCTTACAGGCTCCTCCACGCCATGAACACCATTTGGCCGCTCTTTCTGGACCGCGAGGATTTCAGGTGTGTAGCTGAAACTGGATGAAGTATACACACAGGCTCTGGGAGCTGACTCAGTGTTTGCTCCGTGCTTTTAACGCTGTCTTGTTACCTTTTATGCTGCATACTGGTACATTAGTAAAGCAGATATGTACCTCCTTCCCCTCCGAGTGCCATATGCACATGAATAGATCCTGGAGAAACTTCAAGCGTATTTTTTTTCCCTGTTTGTTGCAGTTTCAGAAAGAACAGAATACTCTGAAATTAAAAGATGACCTCAGAAGAGAGCAAAATTAGAATAATCGGTGCCAGGAATGTGCCTTCAGTCCTGTGAAAGAATGCTGTATTGTGATTATTTCACATCTGGTTTATATTCTGTTTGAAAACACAGGTGCTCAGTCCCAGTGAAAATTATAAATAAAAATTCAGTATTAAAGTTGAAAGATGATAGAATACACGGGGGAGAAGAAAAAGTAATCAGAGCCCAGGGAGGGACTACGCTCAAGAAAGGATTAGGAGATGCTGATCCTTTTGCAAAGGCGATGCTCGCTGTTGGGGAGGGAAACCGGGGCGGCCGGTCCTGCACCGCGCTGTGCACACGCTGAAGGGGATGTAGGTGCCTGAATGCACCCAGTCCGTTTGTCCACGAGCTCTCCATTCAAGGCTAGGTGATAACATAATTCGCTATCTATCACGGTGTAAGATGTGCAGATGGGAGGTGCGACATAAATTATTATTTGAAGTTACAGTGCGTTACTCAAATTTTACCTGCATTTTACTGGTAAAGGTGGTGAAGGTAGAGTTTGAAGGAAGATGTACTTTGTAGCACTTACATCTCTCAAGAAGACAGTATTGACAACATTTTCAAAGACCTTTGGAAAAAAATGTTGAAACTATGTGGTCTAATATCTGTTCCTTGCCTAGATCACATCTTATAAATTCTGCATCTTTCTACAGTTACATCACATATTACATTATTTATTTTGCAATACAGCAAATATGGTCATGGATAAATGCTTGAAAAATTACGTTTTGCAAGTATCCACAGAAAAAAGAGACTGCTATTCAAGTGCTCCAAGAGTAATATAATGAAAATGTCTGATACAGAAATATTCAAAAGATTTTCTCATTTATTTAACTGTGTTTGAACAGGCCTTTGAACTTTTTAACCATCCAGAACGTGTTTTTCTGCTTTATTTTCTTATCTTGAGGGAATAAATGCCCTTTGAAGGAAAGCTGAACTCTTCTCCAGTTAAGCTCTTGGACTGGTCGCAGGTTGTGAAAAAGTTCACTTCCTATAATATTTTAAATGAAGTAGTTGTGACACCAGAAGTAGAGGAGAGGCACCAGATACTGTTAACTCACTTCTATAACAAGAATTTTCAATCATTTTTTTTATCTTAGGAAGAAAAACATTAAAATGGTGTAAACCATTGCATAAGTCAGAATGGAATATTTTTTATCCCAATTTTGGCTTCCCTTTCTGCTTTGAAATTTCCAGACCCCTCCAGATTGCTTTACAGTTTAAGTGTATTTCAGTTGTAATTCAGTAAAATTGTAGTGATGTGTTTTTTGCAGTGTTTTGAATGAGATTATGACAGCTTTGCACATATTGCTGCCTTCTTCTTCTGCTCATTTTTATTTGACACATTAGTTATTTTCAGAATGTAATAAAATCTGTTTTAAGTGTGAATTGTTTCTTGCAATGTTAAGACTTCTTTTTTTTTTTACGAAGCAGAATTTCATAGATTTAATTCATATTTAAATTTTCAGTCTTTCAGAGGAGGCTTGGCTTGGTTTATGTACCATGTGGTTCTTAGCTGATGATCCCTATTTCAGGTTTATTCCCGTTTTTGCATGCGGTTACATAGCTGTTCCAGCTGTGCAGGGCATTGCACGCTCCTTTTATTTTTTTGCGTTATCTGCTTCAGACCAGGTTTGATGCAATCACAGCCATTTAATGTCATTTGATCTTCATCGCGCATCTGATATTAACAAAGCGAGTGCTCACAGTGTGATGGCCGCAGGAATTGCAGCCTGGTAGCGCCCTGCAAGGCCCTGGTCATCCCACCACTCCCCCGCCGACCCCGTCCCCTCTTCGGTATTCAAAGGTAATTTGCTGCTCTCTGTGCTGAGGATCATTTCTTTTTACATCAACTTTGAACTCAACTGCCAAAATGTATTGAAGAGTTTCTGATTGCCAAGAAATCTGTGGAGAAATGTGGCGCTGAGGAATATGTTTTTATTCTAATAGAAATAAAATTTTAAATAGAATTACATTTCTGGTAAATAAATGTTGGATGCAAGATTGATGATTAAATCATTTGCTTTTACTGTCTTACACTGAAAAGTACTAGAAACAAATTTAATTGTTTTTACAGTAAACATTTAATCTTTATTCGTGAAGTAATTATTTATATTTGACGGATGAACAGCAGTGCTCCAAAGCATGGCATGCAGATCTGTTTGACAGTCACAGAAGGAAAAGAATTCCGCGTCACCCATCCGACAGCTCTGCTGGGGCTGGCTGGAGGGGCACTTCCACTCTTTCCACTGGGAGCCTGATGCTCAGCGCTATGTTTTATTTCTACTTTATTTTTTGCGGTTATAATTTCATTAAACTGATGTCAGGAAATAACTTCAGCTTTAATTATTCGCTTCTTTTGATTAACTATCTTAAAATAAACATGATGCTACTCTTTCCATTCCTTCCCTTTTTTTCATTACTTATCCAACCTGCACTGTTCATTAATCTTGGGGTTTTTCCGTGACACCCTAATGGCTCCTACTGCCCAGCAATCATTATCTCAGTGCCACTTGTCACCGGCTTTTCTATCCATCAGCCCCACTCATCTGTCAGGACTGCGGGTCTGTGACGGCACCATCCGGGGAGCGCCGGGGCCCCCCTCCACCTGCCCCTGGCCAGCTGCAGTAAAAATCCCCCAAATCCTCAATTTCTCATCCTTGGGTGCTCACTTGGTGTTTGTTCTCCTCTTCCCTTATCTTGTCACCTCGCGCCCTGCCGCAGGATACCGACAGCAGGGATCAGGCCAGATCCATAAAATTAAGGTTTGAGAGGACATAGACGCAGATGGCAGGCTGGCGGGGCCAGGTGACGAGCAGGTACTGAGCCATCTTCGCTGGTTCTTCACTCCCACCCCCTGTCCTAGGTAAGACTTGCTCGGTTTCGCGGTAATCTTACAGCTCTTGTACAGCTCTCAGATACTCAAAAAAATGGAAAGCTTGGCATTGAATTCCATGAAACCGGCATAAACGTATGTTACTATACATAAACACAGTGATTTTGTTCTGATTCCTTCAGACACTACCAGCTCACATTTCCAGAGTGGTCTCCTGGCCCACGAAGGCTAGAAGCCTCTTCCGAAAGTGAAAACTGAAACCCTGAATTAATATCATTCCCAAAAACTCAGACTCCAAATAAAAATATAAAATATTGTGAAAGCTGGTTATAAAAGCCCAAGCAGCCCCAGGAAGAAAGACAAGGCTGTGCTTCAGTTTGCAGGATCTCCTCGTATGCCCTTTGCCTTCTGCCTTCTCCAGAGCCAGCAAGATGCAAGACGCTGGTGTTCATCCTGCCTGTAGACCCCACTACGAGCTCCACGATTTATTCAGGAAATCTCACAGCTTTACAATGAAGAAACCTCATTGCCTTGCAGAGGGCTTTTAAGCTGTCTAAAGGGAAATTTCATTCTCATGCCCAGAGAAAGCGTCAACAAAGTCTGCGGGTGGATGGAGGACGTCAAGGGAAATTCAGCCCGCTCCTTGACTGCCCGTTCAATTCCATCATGAAACCCGTTTTCATCTTGTCTCGTGCTTCTTCACACTCCCGTTGAACACCCTATTAACAATTTGTGTAAGTCTCTTGCCCGGAATATTACTGCTCCACCAGACTGTTGACTCCAATTTCATAAATGTGTAAGAAGTGAGCAAATTAAGTAGTATGAACTATGACAGTCCTCTGACACTGACAGTGTAGTATACTGGCCCACACATGCTGTACAGCATAATGATTACATTACAATCTTGTGATATTATTCAAAATGACTTCAGATAAATGAATGATAAACTAGGGGTTATGCTTCCTTTATTACAGGGCTGATAAGGTAGCTAATCAGTGTCCAAGTATATGTCATTACATAAATTATGAACCAGGGTTTGATGTGTATTCCCAAAGAGCCAGAGCCCGAGTGTCATCTGGTATAAGTCTGCAGTCTGAAAAATGAATTCTGAAAACAACAGTCGTTTTTGTTGTAACTGTATTAATAAATTACTAATAAATAACCTTAAAAGGTTGCGAGAGAGTCTTTTAATCTATTAGCAGAATTTCATACTAACTAATCCTACATTTTCTTTCATATTGAAGATTAACTTTCCATGCAAGGATTTGAACCCTCATGCCCCCTCTAAAGGAATGATCTTTTGACAGCTCTGAAAAGAATAAATAAAGCATGCAGATTGCTCTTCTCCTGCCCAGAGTAAACTCGTTGCAATTTGGAAAGCCTAATGGCAGGACTGAAGCTGCTGCCAAGCCTCTCAGCAAACCACCGGCTGGTTTTGGCAGCCGGCGCACGCGGGTGCTGCCCATCACTGTCGTCTTCTCAGGGTGGATGGACCGCAATAAAAGGTGAAACCAGCGGTAACCTTCTCCCGCAAACTGCTGCATCCTCTTGCTTACCCCTAAATATCACTTAGGTGAAGTGACCCAGCAAGAACTTTGTGGACTGCAACGTTTGACCAAAACCTCTCTGCTTAGGCAATATACTTCCAGCAAAGAGCAAATGAACTTCCTCCACCTATTATTCACATGGGCTTAAGCTGGTCTGCTCTCTAGGTAGTCAAACAAAGCATTAAAAATATATATTATTTTTAAAGTAATAATATATGCTTGGTTTAGATGTTTTGATTATACACTTTTCTGAAAAAAAACCAACACAAATCCTATGAATCAAGAACAATGTAGGCTTTTCCAAGAAATTTTAAAATATGAAGAGACCTTTTTTTTTCCACAGTGAAAACTGTTTAGGCAAGGGGGAGAAAATTCCTCTTTTATAGGACAGCCACTTTCTGTCAAAGGCATCTTTTGAAGGTCTTTGACCAGCTCTGTTGGCAATGGTATGCCCACACACTTCAGAAATGCTGAGAGTTGGGGGACCAACATTTGGCTTCAGTTACACGTATGCAAATCCAGTGTGCTCAAGTCTATATGTCTGACAAGACTTCAAGGTTGAGTTCATCTTAACTGCAACTGAACCGAGCACATTCGAGTGAAGATTGACTTATAGAGCACTCGGATTTACAGATACTACCAGCAATGTTTACATAGTTCTTTCGGTGTTTCAGCTGTAATCCTATTGCTATCAGAATTCAGTTTAAACATTATTTTTCATTTAGTTGCTGAAATATAGTCGGAGACTCACTTGTGACTTGTATAAGCGTAAGAGAAAGAAATGGGGCTTTTCCTTTTTCTTGTGTCCAAGGCGTATGCTCTCTATGTAAATTATAGCTACTCCTGTAGTGGCTACAGCGATGGGTGAAATGTATGATGATGTGGGAATAACCTAATTATATCATTTGCTTTGATGTTTGCTTGTCCAATATGCCTGGGCTGCGTTAGCAGTGGGGAGCTTGGTCATGGCCACCTTGGTGTTGGGGGCCAGCCCCAGTGGCTGCTACAGCAGCTGGAATTAGGAATATTAGACCTGCTGTTCGCGACCGTCCCCTTGCTTCGTTATGCTGCAGCTGCCACCATCTCTGAATTTTCCTGGCATGCCTGTAGCCCACCTCTTCTGGGGAAGGACCTCCACAAGAAGCCATATCCCTGCTTCTGCCCACTCTCTGTTGGCAGGGTGGTCTAGCACAACAGAGGAGGTGCCACTGACTCTCTGTGCCTGCTCTCAGACTAATGGGTGCCAATTATGAGCATCAAATTGCCTTAGTGGATTGGAGAAGCTGTTCCAATATCTGCAGCTGGGACTAATGCAATAATAGAAAGAGTTTTCTAAGAACTGCTAAAAGTATCCTTTAACAAATCAGGACAATGTTATAATGGACATAGGAAATAATTCTCTGCGCTGAAATCTCGGTAAAACAGTTCATGTGCATCCAAAACGGGATAGGAACCTTCACAGGTTTTACTAAGCATAATGAAAGCATCTGCAGGGAGCAACTTGTATTTCTACTTCTAAAATCTGTTTTATGACAACTTGGAGATGCATAAATCTTCCCCAAATTGGATGCCCAGATTAGATTCTGGCAGGTACCACTCATCACAGCACCGGCATTGCAGACAACATTACCCTTCCGAAGATTTTCTTTCAATTGTTTGCCATTTGCCATGTCGTGCTAAAGATCCTGTTCTTCATTACCTGGAGGAATAAATAAACAAACAAATGGGAAAGTTAATCCTTCCTCTGGGCTTCCTGGTGAATCCGTGTTTCATCATTTCAACTGAAACTCCCCAAGGTCTGACTTTGTGTTGCAGTTTGTGTATGACTCTGCACAGTCCAGAAATAGGACAGTGGACCAGGAATGAAGAAATTTGGAGTTTACTTGTGGATCTGCTGCAAACTGATTCTGTGATCTTGGGTAAACCTCAGCCTGTACCCACCATGTGCCCGCCTCTATAAAGTGGACAGCAAACAGTACCTGGTCCACTGCAGTGGGGACCTTCAGCTGCTGGTGGCATCCACACAAGCCAGCGCCAGTGCTGTTTTCGGATCTGAGCTTGGCTTTTGCAGGGCTGATGTTTGGAAATAAAAATCCATTAATTTACCAGTGGAGAAGATTTGGTCTGCAATCCAGGAACATGGAGTGGTACGGTGCTACATTTGTAGCCACTTTTCACAGAAGAATTTGCATTTAATATTTTCAAATTATTTTCATTCATTGTGGTATGAAAATGTAAGTGCAAGGGACCTCATAAAAACTCTTTCACTATTCTTATTTCAGACTTGAAAAAACACAACATCAGTTCTTCCCAGTAGTTGTTTCTTTTGGGCTCAGTTGTTCTCATTTGCATCAGAAATACAAGGAGTTACAGAGAATTACACAGGATATGGTACCAGCCCTTGAGAGCTTGCTGCCTAATTTAAAACTAGACAAAGCAAATGAAAGGGAAGAAGACAAAGAGGACAAGGGTAACAGCCATCAGATAATGCCATATGCTGTCTGAGATCTGATCCGGATGCCTCTGAATCATCTGAAAGTACTATTAAAATTTAATTCATTAAACGCTGTACACCCTGATTGCTCCTCAACCATCAACAATTTGTCCACTTTTTTGTAGCTGTCATAACTGTCTCAGAGACTGATGAGATTTGAATGTTTTGAATAAACATCTAAATTGTGCATGTTTACCAAAATCAAATCCCAAAGTACGCTGCACTCTCTGATCATTAGTGAGAACTCATCAGCCGTAAGCGAGAAATCAGTTCCTCCACTCAAGCTCTTCAAAAAGCCTCTCTTCAGGAAAAAAGAGCAGCAGGAAGTGAAAATTGGCCTTAACCAACACAGAAGTATGTTTTGAACCCACCACCAGCTCGTTGGAGATCACAGCGACGATGAATGAGGGTCCCTGAGAGTCCCCTTCCCACGTCCCCTCCTTCCCCCTGCCAGGAGTCTGGGATTTAATATTCATCAGATGAAAAAACATTTTAGGGAAACTCAGGAGAAAGAAAAACATGGCTTAAATAGATTATCTGTTCATGAGTCAGTAGGCACGTTACATATTTCAACAAGGTTTTAAATATTGAGCTACAATTTTCCCTTTGTCGCTACAATCCTCTAAAGCATCCTACCCAAAGCTGTGGCACTGCTTGCTGAACATGGCTTTGGCTGCAGTAGCCCCATGGACCACGGGGCGTTGGGGTCTGGGAGGTAGATGTTTGCATGGTTCATGATCTCCATCACCTCCAGCACAGGCACCAGGGCGAGCTCACAGCAAAGGGAGGGGGCTGCAGCGTGTACGCACCGAGGGAGATTTCTGCATTTGGGGCAGGGAGGGACGTGGTAACCAGGTGAAAGCATTTGCTCAGGGGCTGGGCTAGTGAATTTGCTGCAAGTTTCCTGGGTTTTAGGGCCAAAGCATCATTTTGCTCTGCAAAACCAGAGTATGTGGTCCTTGCATGAGGCTCCGGGCGAGATGGGTTAATAGAATCATAGAATGCTGTGGGATGGAAGGGACCTTGAAAGGCCACCCAGTCCATCCCCCCTGCAATTGGCAGGGACATCTACAACCAGATCAGGTTGCTCAGAGCCCCATCCAGCCTGGCCTTGAATGTTTCCAGGGATGGGGCATCTCCCACCTCTTCGGGCAACCCCTTCCAGTGTCTCACCACCCTCATTGTGAAACATTTCTTCCTTATATCCAGTCTGAATCTCCCCTCTTTTAGTTTAAAACCATCACCCCTAGTCCTATTGCTATTGGTCCTGCTAAAAAGTCTGTCCCCATCTTTCTTATAAGCCCCGTTTAACTACTGAAAGGCCGCAATAAGGTCTCCCTGCAGCCTTCTCCTCTCCAGGCTGAACAACCCCAGCTCTTTCAACATCTCCTCATAGCAGAGGTGCTCCATCCCTCTGATCATCTTTGTGGCCCTAAAAATGATTGTAGGGTTGTAGCGGGGCTGTGTGTGGGATGCTGGCCTTACACGTGTCTGCAGCAGTGTGGGGGTGTCCCACCAGCTATGGGCACCCCGGGTCCCTGCAATTGGGTTTCCATGTCCTAGAGACATCATACGAGAACTTCTCTGACTATTTAATCCAGCCGTAGACTGAGAACTACAAGCAGGATCTTTATCAAAGAACTTTTAAAAAAGAAAATGCAAAAGCAGAACAATTGCTTTATCATCTAAAATGACGTGCGGCAGTTTGCAAGTAGAACAATTTATTCTTGTGTACAGCCACAGGAACTGCACTGGATATGCATTTTTTTTGCACTTATACTATTCTCATCAGTTCCTTCATACTCATATTAATAACAATTAATTATCATTTTATCTTGATATAACTATGTTGACTGAAATAGAGTCACACAAGGGATTAATTTAGTCCAGTATAGTTTTCCATCATTGCATTTCTTGCCTGTGTTTTTTCAAAGCATTATTATAATAAATTAATTTGAAAATTATTAATTGTTCAATTGTTAATTGAAAAGTTAATCTTACTCTCCAGATTCTCCAAACATAAAACCTCTGATTCTTCTCAGCAAATATTTACAGCCCGAGACTTGGGCAGTAACTGAGTATGCAGCCATCAGAACTGTACTAAAATTGGAGGACAGTAGCAATTTTTAAAACCAAACACAGTATTTACAAAGTATGTTGCACACAATGGACAATATTGTAAAAGAAAGATATAATACATGTGTACAATAAGGTGAAAACAAATACGTTTTCATTTTTTATTTTGTTGACTGGTATACAAGGTTCTAAAAAGGATTTTTTTTTTTCCTTTGTGAAGAACGCACTACAGATTTACAGTATTATATTCCACTGTATACATTTGCTAACAAAAAATACCACTACTGTATCCACACCAGTGACAAATCTGCCAGAAAGTGACTAGTTGATATGCCTTTTTATTACTGCAGCTGCCTTGTTTTTTCTAGTCAAAATAAAAGAAAATCACAGGATTCTTAAAATAATAGCTGACAGCAGGTAGTTACTGAGAAATGCATGTCCCTGGCTCTTAACTTTGTAGCATCCATCCAGATGGCAGATTAGAGGCTGGGATCTGCAGGTTGGTGACAAATACATGGGTAATAGCATTCAGCTTGCCTAACTGTAAAAGTGAATTCACTATTCCTCTTTGATTGTAGACCTGACATGTCAGATGAGAGGAGGCTCTGGAAGAAGCTGCCAAAGCAATAGCACAAATAAATGCCAGACACAGGCGCCGCTTGATGTAGGATTACAAACACTGTACCTATCATCAATTCAAATTTAGCTGATATGTAAAGTCAGCAGTGGTGTTACATCAGACGAGCCGCGCAGGAACGCAGAGGGCTGATGGGTACCTGGGCACGGTTACACGAGCCGGGCAGCCCCTAATGACTTCTCCCCGCGACTCAGCGGCAGTGATTGGTTTTGCCACGGGAAAGCAATGCTCCTGGAATTGCACTCGCGACATATGGCACGCGGGGCGCTCAGCAGTCGCCGCCTAATTTGTCCCTCTGCCCTTCCCTATGCCATGTTATCAATCACTTGACCTTTCAGCAGCCCTGATCTATCTCCCTCCCTCTCTCTCTTTTTATTTTATTTTTTTTTAATTTTTGCCCTCTTTCTTTCTTTCTTTTCCTGAGAAGTGCAAAACCGAACTGAGGAAAGAGGTGGTGCAAGCTTGGTGCTGATCTCTTAATGCTGACTTTGCATGGGGAAAGGCTTCCAGCAGCTCAATTACTCCAGCCAATAATTAGTGCTGCACAACAGCTGAGGGTCTCTGGGCTGAGCCTTGCCCCCTGCATTAGTTACAGGGCAGAAACCGCATGCTGGGGGAGTTTTGCATTGTCATTGCCTGGAAGCAACCCTGCTAGGAACAGGAACGATGGCTTCTAGGGCTTCCCACTGTCTCAGTGTCGCTGAAGCTCAGCACCCTCATGCTTTCATTGCTGGTGTTGGAAAGAAGATGCTGAAAAAGGCAGACAAAGCTCCTATACTCTGCGGTGGAAGGAACTTTATCCCAAGATTCCTATTCCACCTCTTTTGCATGTAACATACTGCCATTTTATCAATATAAAAATAGAGTATCTCTTCTTTGTAATCTTTACATATCTTGTTCTTTCAAGGAAGGTGAAGAGTGACACTATCGATGGTGTTTGGAAAGATGCAGGTGGAGAAAGTCTTTACCTTTTAATTAATTACAACTCAGGGCTTCATGTTCATAGTTGCCTTCAAACTCCAGCCTGCTCTTTCTTTGCTAGGAATAAAGCACTATCCGTTGAAGCTAGGTTTTTAACAAGTAAAGGTTATGTAAATCTCAGGAAATCCCACTTTATATATGGATTTGTTCAACAGGTATATATGTAAGATAATACGAAAAAATTTACGGCAGATTAAAAACCTGTTTGAATAGGATAAATAAGTATACATGCATATTTTTTTTTGTTTCTAAAATGTCTATTTGTGACTTGTATTTTGCCTTGACTAGCAACATCCATTCTTCTTGTACAGATCCTTTATACCACTGCTTTTGCTCATTTGTTGCTATTTTATTATTTATATGACAAATCCTATTGAAAAGCCAAATGGAAGACAGACAATGAAAGCATAGTGTAAAACCGCTGACTAATATTTTCCAAAAATCTGGTGCCTCCAGCCCAGTCATGGAGGAGTTAGCTGAGCAGACCGCGTGGCTGCCACTTGTATCCCCCAAGAAGCAATCCTCTTGCTCTCTCCTTTCTCTAGCAGGACTTCAGTCCTGCCAGCCTGTCTTCCCAGGGTGCAAGAGTCTCAGGGCTGACGGCTAAATTATGCTTTACATCACACAGGTTTAAGGTTGAATTCTGGCTTAGTTCAGGGGATTTAGAACAGTGTAAGCAGAAGCAGAATTTGGCCTAACTCCGTAATCTCTGCTCAAAATTAAAGCTCAACCAGATGAGAATGGGCTTTTTTTTTTGTATTAAACTCTTATCTTCCCAATGTGAAAAAGCTTTTCTAGATCAAGCATACCTGCAGTTTCAGCCAGGTCCCTATCAAATTGCTCTGTGTCACTGCAGTGAAAATCAAGGATTAATCCATTTAGATCAGCAAATTGAAAAGTAATATGAGGACGTCAAAATCAGAAATCTTTTTAAGAGAATCGGAAATCTTTTTAAGAGAATACAGGTGAGTGAGGTCATCTATCGGTTTCCTGTGTTGATCAAGTTTTAATGTTTCATTTAATTTGCCCTGATATTTAAAATCTATCAGCTATCTCTTCTTGAGGAGCCATACGTCAGCAGCGCTGCCCTTCCAGCACTTGCCATCTCCCCTTAGTACCCACAAAAAGTTTCTTCACCAGGGATCTGCTTTTCGCATACCTGATTTATTGCCTACAACTCAATGTTGTTGCATGATTTTTTTCCTAAATGATACTGATGCTCAAATAATTTTGTTTACCAGCTAGTCATCTCGTCGTTGCCTTACATAATCTTATTTATATTAAGTAGATAGGAACAATTAACTTTGTTTTAAGTGTAGTTATTTGAAATACAGTAGGGGTAATATCTGCCAGAAGCAAATAAACATATTAGCAGGAAATGCTTAAATGATCTGGATAACCCTATGAGCCAGCATAGCAGGTGGTAATATCCTGTTTTTAAATTACATTTCAGCAAGTGAACATAATAAATCCTCTTGTGTTATATATTTCGCTGGTAGCAACTTATACTCACATTATTCTATTTGACCTCATTACTGCTAATCATTATCACATTTTTAATAGCTGCCACAGTGAGTGAAACAGTTAATACAGTATTTCTTGCCGAAAGAGAGCCTGTCAGGTTATTGATGACAAATTAAAATTAATAAAGAAGATCTGTGTTGAATTTGAGGGAATGGAATAACTGCGAGCATCCAGATGATTGGAAAGGCCTCTGGGGTACTCTGTGAAGAGTAATGTTTTTGGTGTACGTGTATTGTCTTGAAAGGAACGCTAAAACTGCCAAATCTCTGCTTTTGCCTGGAAGACTTCCTGAAATAGGAGCTGTATTCTTTTGGCCCTCATCACATGTAATTTATCCCTGGGAGAGTTATTTCCCGCTCTGTACACCTCCGCTCGGTGCTGTAATAACAGCCAGTTGCTGGGGCTCCGCGCTTTTATTTACCTCGCTGAGGATCTTTACAAGAACCATCACCGGCAGGTCCGGATGAGGCAGTAAATAAGTAAAAGTCCAATACTGAATTCCTGCCCTGGCTCTTTGCTGAAAATTTAGCCTATTGCTATTTATTTAAAACTTTCTGGGGCTGTACAATCCTCCTCGCAGCAGCAGCAAAGCATCGCTACCCGGTGTCCAGGCGTACCCCCTTGCCGCAGAGCCAACGGGGGGTACCGGGCGCTAACTAACTGGCTTTATGAAAAATTAATGCATTTACATATCCTCCAAACGCTCCTGCCCGTGTTTAAAGAGCGGTGTTTATTAGAGGTGAGGGCTCCGCGGGGACGGGGCGGCTGCGTGGCGGGAGCCGTTCCCCGTCGGGGAGGGCAGTTCAAGGCCATCCCGAGGTCCTGAATTAATTGAACATCGCGGTATTACCTCAGTCCTTAGCAGACAGTAGTCCACACTGCAGAATCACCAGACATAATTTTGACTGTGCCCAGGAGGCATACCAGGGAGACTGAATTATCTCTTACCAAAAGAGAAAGTAGTCCTTTGAGGTCAACGGCGGAGGTCGTCGGTGGGTCAGCACAGAGAAACGCCAACGTGAAATCTGCCCTAAAAAAGAAAAAAATAATGGTCCAATTACCGCACGTAAGCAAGTCATGCAGAATTTCTTCACACAAAGGGGTTTTTTTTGGAATAGAGAAGGAGCCGGCAGCCAGTAACAGAAGTAACGTTGCAGGGAGGTACTCGCATGAATTTTTTGGGAAGGAAAATAGAAGGTGCTGCCGTTAATTGCTTGGGAGCCTGCAAAACTGCTATGTAGCATTCAGCAGATTCATCCATGTTTTCTCCGAGTATGAAACAAAGCTCTGGTGGATCATATGCTCCTCTGGTCTGTAATATTAATATGCTTTGCGTACAGAAAGATGTCTTGTCTTTAAAAGCATCACCTAAATGAGGAGAGGCCAAAAATAGGGTTGTTTCTTTTAGGAGTTATTTAGAACTTGCCCCGTTTGGAGGGGAAAAAAGTGGCATTATGAGCTTCTGAGCTGTAGAAAACTGGAGCAAATTCAAGAGCTATGAACTCCGTGCAAAGGTTCAAGCACAGCAAACCCTTCCCCTGCCGCCGGCCCGAGACACACGCTCCTTGTTGAGTCCCGATGCTCAGCAAATGGCCGTGCAATTAAAAGATGTCAGGCATTTAGACCGCCGTCTGCACCTAGAATTGCATCTTTTCACATAGGATTACAGGGCGCTGAGAGCCTCGGCACTGAAGGTAAAACTTTGTGCAGTTCGCATGGTTGACAAATACCGCTCAAATTGCTCTGCCAGTGAAATTTGAAATAAAAATATAGGAAATGAGGAGTTAATTCAATTAAACGCTTTCCCACCCACATTTTACCTTTCCTCACCACTCAAGGGAATCATTCATGGAATGTATATCACCAGCAGACTTATTTTTACCATTATTTTTAACTTAATGAGTATACCTTACACATCAGAGAGAAAGTACAAAGGTTAAATTTTACATTAAGAGCACATTGCAACATGGTATGCAAATATTCCTATGCAAATCTAAAGCCACCAGAAGATAAATGTGTTATATTTTTAACCAGTTAACTATGACTGTGAAGTATGGTGCAAGATATTCAGTAGTTTCATTTTATATCTTTCTTGTAAATAATGCATAAAGTATGTAGATGTTGTCAAAATATGATTAAGCTATTAGCTTTATAGTTTTCATAGTTAAGAATGTGTTCAGCATGTAGCTCATAATAACTCATTTCTAAACGCAGACACCATTATAAAATATTTCTTGTTCAAGTGAATGTTATCATGTGACATAATGATTTTGCTTAAAACCAAGTTAAATGAGGAGTAAAATTAAACAATATTGCATGAATTGTGTTTGACTAATTTTGTGTCACATTATATTAGCCAAGCTTTCAAAATATGTGTTAATGACAAATAGTGTAAGCCCCTAACATACTTTATATGTCTGTAAAATCACCCTTAAGTCATTAGCTTTTAAAGGTTCATTTTGTTTGCAGTTTTTGTAGCCACTGGCTTTTTAGTGATTACTTTTGTCTATGAAACTAGACATGATTAAAAAAGAGATATTTTACATAAGTCTTTGGGACTTATTGCCATATTATGGGGGCATACTGTGTGCATTAGAACAGTGCCTAATAATTGATGAGCTCTACAGTTTTGAGGTAAACATAGTTAAGGGTGAATTTTAATGTTGACGTCGTATTTACATAAGAGCCACGCTGAGCTTTTAATCAACAGTTTGTTTCTTTTATATCTGGGTTTATCTGTTGCCTGCTACAAAAATCTTTCGTACCAAATGCCATGGAAGTCTTAGAGACCTCTGTGTTTAATTCAAAAATGCCCAAATTTGCTTCAGTAAGTTAACCGCCTCCTTTTGGTGTGCTGTAAGTGCTACTGGCGTTTGGCGATGTGGACTTGCAGCCTTCACAGCACGCGTGGAAAGGCACCTTTGGACTCATCAACACTTGACTTCTCATCAAGACTATATATAATGGGGTCGTGGTGATAAAACAGAGCAGGGTAAAAAGCTCCACCAGTTTCTTTTCTGGATGGGCATTAGGGCTTATCTGAGCCTGCACACCCAGATGGACATCTCCGGTCTCTATTTAGCCATTTTATTGAAATTGTCTGTTTTTTCTCCCTCTGTCTCTGTCTCACTGCTGCAAGGATTTGAAATAGAGAGGAAAGGTGGGTGTCCAGCCGAGCTCGAGTCGCATCGTGGGGATTTCAGAGAGGTGTCTGCCCCGTCACCGGTCACTCAGAAACACAGAGTGGTCTTTCCATGTGAGGCCAGGGCCAGGCAGGTATAATACCAGCTCTTGAGTCTTTCCTCAGAGGGGAAAAAAAAGACTTTTTATGTGGTGATCTCTTCCTATATATGTTTAGCTATCAAAAAAAAGGAAAAAAACCCCTCCTAATGGGCTAGGGTGATGCTCAGTAATGCCAAATGGCTGGATGGGAGGTAAGGCCAACGTACCGAGGAGGGTGAAAAGGTGCAGAGAGAAGGCAATGTGATGTTTTTTAGTGTTTCAATGCTCAACTTCTTTGATAAAATCTTCATTCTGCCCACCCTACCCTTGTGCCTTAGAAAGCTACAGCTTTATCTCAAGAATTTTCCCTCTGGACACTTGTCAGAACAAAGAGTATGGACTTTGCATATCATTTATCCTCTTGTATATAAGGAGCTTGTCACATCTTAATGTTGAACCTCACCAGAGAGCAGACCTCTCGAGCACTCGGCGCTCTGCTTTGCATTTGGGTGGGAAAAGCGGATCTGCGGTGCCTCTCCGGCTCCTACCTGCCTCTCCCGGCTGGTCTGCCCGCTCCTCCGCGCAACATGTGCCATCGGCTCCATGGCACGGAAGGGGGGCATTAACAATGTGGGAGAGGTGCTGGGCAGGGTGAGAGCCAAGGGAAACCCCAGGAAGACTGAGGTCTTTTAGAAATCACTTCTGAAGTGGCCAAACTGCCTGTAAGGACTCCACTTTGGCAACTCAAGAATGATATTGAAATGACGATATTTGTATGCGTCCTTCTTTAAAAAACAAAAAAGAAACACAACAAGTTACATTCTGTAATTGCTGTTCTGATATATTGCAGGGTTTGAACCCAAATCCTTCAGAATAATGACTTGGCCTTCTTTTGCTGTGAAAGAAAGAGTATATTGTCACCTGAGGGAGGTCTCCTGGCACCAGATGACAGGGAGGATCTGGCTCACCTGTTTGGATCCTGGCTGAAGAGGGAGGGCATCAGCTCACACAGCTGAGCCTGGACCAGCTCCTGCGGCTCTGCTGGCTCCAGGCCACTCCCCTGGGGTCAGGGTCCCAGTCTGCCATCCCAGTTACCCTGGGCGTAGAGCTGGGCGAAGAGGTGCCCCATGAAGTGCCCAAGAGTTGGTTGAAGAGGTGGTATGTTGAAGTCTCACTGGTCTTTTAGTTTCTAAAAATAAAGATCCCAACAAAGATCTTTTACAGTAGAAGGTATCAAACAATCCTGACATAGTGTTCACTGAGGAAAGGAGCTCCTCTCAGACATTAGGGCTATCAAAACCTCTAGTTTAAGTTAGTTCTTTACCCATGTGCCTGCTTTCATGCATTGCACTTGGCTACTTAAATCCTTTGCATGCCAAAATATTTAATAAGAGCTGTGGGACCAGGGCTTTTCCCAGGTACTGAGTTTACCACATGTGTGAATGGCTGGGCCTTGGCTTCCATTTCAGGGAAAATGGCGGCAATGTTTTCCTCTTGCCTCTGTAATGCCCCTCATATACGCAAATATCCACTGTTTTGTGTTAATGGTAGGTGATGGGAGTGTATGGGAGAGAAGAAATATGCAGTTTGTTAAAGATAGGGCAGAACCAGTTGTCAGCTATGGATTCTGGATGGCAAGAAAGCCTGTTACACTGACCTCGACAGCTGAGGCTTAAATTTTAAATTGTGTTCAAAAACATTCTTGTGTTTGAGGAAAGTCTGTGTGTGTGTGTTTCTCTGACTCCAGAGAGGCAATAGAGTGACTCCCTCTGCACGGTCTTTTCCCAGAGCCAAGGCTGAGCTTGCATAGACTAAAGGCTCTGTGAGTCCCCATCCTCTGGTACCATCAGGATGTCTGCCACTTAAGTCATTTTGTTTATTTAAGAGGTTCATTTAGGTCCACTCTGAGTATGAATGGATTTGCAAAGACAAAGGTGGAGTGTATTAAACAGAGCAATAACACTATCCTGTTCTGGAAGATATTGCAAAATTGCACGCTCAAAGCAGCCAGCTAGCTACAGTTCTCCAGCACCAGCTCTGGAGTCCGTGGTCACTTGTGTGCAGTGGGCTGCAACGTGGACTTCAGAGTGGGCAGGGGTGTCCAGTGCCTGAGTGTTCCAAAGAGCCTCAAAATTATTTGCTCTTTTAATGACTTTCTTATGTGTTTTGCTGCTGTTATTCATAGAAGGGGAAAACAAGAGAACTGCACTAAAATGTCAAAGAAAAGCAAATGCTCTCCATTAAGTATCTAGTCTTCTCACTGGATTCGAGCTGGATTGGTGTATCTTTAATGCACAGATGGCTAATTTGGATCAGTCTGGTTTAAGCACATGACTTCAGACATATTCCCCAAACCCTAACTGCAGCAAGGAAAGGTGATTTCGTTCCCAACAGCCCAAAGTGTGATTTGGCAGGGTGCCCCAATGAATAAAGCAGTGGGCTTTTACTCTGGAGGTCCGGTTTCATTATCACCATTGAATGACGCAGGGTAAGTCACCTACGATCTGTATCTCATTTTCCCATTGAGAAAATGGGTCTACAAGATGCTATAAGACTTGCTGCGTACGTGTCCTATGCAAAAATTAATGGGAACTATTCTCGGCTTTAATGTTGGGTATTATAATATCTATCTCGAAATTACAATTGCTAAAATAAAAAAAAAAATTGTAAATTAAATTGAAATAATAGAACATAAACCTCTTCTATTTAAAAGATACAGAAATCCAATACTACAAACTCAGTCCCTAGAAGAATTCTTTGGAATATTAATCTGCGGTAAAGTTGGTGTCAGTGTTTTTGAAGGATTAGAGCCAAATTCAATTGCTCTTCTGCACAGAAAGATGCCACCATTGCCGGATGGAGGTATGGGTCTGGAGCATTCACAGAGAAGACAGCTTTGGGAAGCAGGGTCTGATGGGTCGCATGTCAGGGCCAGCAGGGACTGGTAGAATAACCATCTGAACAAGGCAAGAGCCAGACATTTCAATTGTATTTATTTTTCCAGCCTTTTTACCAGGTAAAATACATTCTGAATATTGGAATTTTTTGAAAGGATATGCAAAAACCATATGATTCCTTCATTTGGCTAATTTTCAAATTTCACTTAGTAGTTCAGTGGGCTTTCTGGGAACTTTCGGAAAAGAAAGGCTGTCAAGGAGAATGTTGAACACCTGAATGGTTGGAGATGGTCCTGATCATATTAGCTAATACTCTACTGACTCTTGATTAATACTCTAAGTTCAATCTGTCACGATGCAACGACGGCTCTGCTACAGTATTACACAGAGTTGATTGAACTGGTGATTTCCATAGCTATTTCTGGAAGATCAGTGGAAGAAAAACAAAGCAGGTGAAATGGATAGCTAGCAGTGAAGCTGTTTAAATATTTATAAAACAGTTAGCTAAGATTCAGGATCCATTTAACATATCCAAATTTGATACATTAAGATGAATAATTGCTCTTCTGTAATACCATTCCATTTATTTATTTATTCTTTAAAATTGTATTACTACTTTCCTTATGACTTGAAGAAAGATTTTGAAAGCAATATCTTGTCCTTGGATCAAA